>NC_092568.1:31067500-31340000 GCF_037975245.1 Apostichopus japonicus | reverse complement strand
GATTTAGGCAAAATCAGCTCGGGTGGAGGCTCCCTGGTGGCTGCTCCCTGGTCACATTAGTAAGCTGAATATTCGAAATATCGGAATCTCGTAAATTAAAAAGTTGTAGAAACCAATGAAATCGGTCAATCGGTCAAATAATTGCAAATAAATTGTCGGCCTGTGTTACACAAGGCGTTTATCATGTCCATTAAGATGCAGTTCAACATCATACATTTATATTCAACATAACCCCCTCCCTAGTTCCTTCTCTTTTCAAAAAACCTTACACTTTCATCTGTTTCTTGCGAAACTTAATCTAACCGTTGGAAAATTGAAAGTTCAGCCTTCCAACTAAATGCATGGGGTGCATGTGCATAGTATCCAAAATGCTAAAGTAGTCTATGATAAAATCACCCTTCTCCGCCACCCCCCCCCCCCCCAACAAATTATGAATTTGTGCTATTCAAGTGTTGTCGCCAACAGACCGCATGACTGTAGATTAGAGTACTATAGAGCGTGAATCGGTATATTTGCTTCGTAAAGTTTCAGATGATGATGATAGTACTACATGTGACTATGAGTGTGGACAAAATGGTAAACCTATTTGCGGGTCTGACGGGGTAACCTACGGGAACGGCTGTGAGATTAGGCGGGCTATCTGTGCAAATCCGGACCTTACTATAGCCCACAAAGGAGAATGTGTTCCCGATGGTAAGCAAGCTACTTGGGTGCCTTCCGACCCCCACCCCTCCACCCCAACCCCTTGAGTTTAGTCACTACTGGATGTCCCTATATACACCGTAATATTATTGATCTTTTTATCTGGCATTATGGTAAACCAACTTGAAACATATATGTTATCATGATGAGATACCTATATGGCCATGATTACTTATGTCGTCATAGTAAGATTTGTATGTCTTCATGCATGGTGAGATTCATTTTGCGGTCAAGGTAACATACTTATGTTGTATGCTATCATGATATATCCTCTAACAAATAGTAGCCTATACCTCCTTCTATTATGCTACTCGCCCACTTCCACGATGTTAAACACGATGTTTAACGAGCTCTGGTTGATCGTAGTCACTAAGAGAATCCAAGAAAGTCCTGTACATCTAATCTGTGCTACTAGTAAAGCACGAGTTCACCAAGAGTACAATACGAACTTTGTTCGAGCCTACCACGAGCATGCGCGTTTTGACTATGAGACAGCACGACTTTTAAACGACCTTAACACGACCTTAATACAAGCTTAGGGCGTGTTCTCTACGCGCTCAACACGACCACGGCCCGATCTATACGCTTTCGATACGTTCTCTGCGGACCCGGTCTTTCAACGGGCCAAAATTGGCGTACCGTTTGGTATATGTGACAAGCTGGCAGTTTAAGCCACAAAACAGTAGGCATACACTAGACAGCAACATGGCAGACCGACAGCTTACTGCTTACCTGCAATACAGAACTGCTGTAGTCACGGTCGTTACTGCCGTCACCTTGCTCACACGAAGACGGCGGGCGCAAGATCTTCGGGTACCTGATGGGGTGACGGTTCTGGTGCTTGCTCGGGTGCCAGCTCGGGTAACGGCTGGCATGTCTGCTCGGATGTCTGCTCGGATGCGTGCGGTCTCTTCCTTGGGCTCCTGCGTAACTGGGGAAGAAGCTTGCCCCTCCCCCGCGTCCCCTTCTCTTGGGTGGCATAGTTCTACTGATGCGGTGTGAATCTGCTCTTATGATGAAACTCGCTGAACACTTGCTGCACACTGGTGGTAGGGGCGACGAGAGTCTGGTTATTGACATATAGCCTATAAACGTCCGTACCACGTGACCATTTCCACGCCATTGAAATGAGCTCGTGATAATCACTTGTTGAGATCGTGATTATCATGACAGGCACGCACTAAGCTCGTAGTAAACTTGTAGTAAACTCGAGTTGAGGTCTAATCAAGGACGTGTGAAGGATGTATTATGCTCATTTATCAACGTACTGACCTCGTGTTTAGCTCGTACTAATCGTGTACATCGTGAATACCTCGTATTATGTACGTACCGAAAATCGTTCCACGAGGGGATCGCGTGCACTGCACGAGCAACACGTGTCAAACACGATGTATCACGAACACAGCACGATGTATCACGAACACAACAAGTGCATATTTAGCTGACACAGGACGTCGCCAAAAGTTTTGAGCATGTTTAAAAGCTTTTGGGCTGTTCGTATGGCAAGCCGTTTTAACATTTACCTCGCAATTCGACTTAAGTCGAATGCATTTCACTTGAGTGGAATTCAATTTCACTTAAGCAGAATACTATTTAACTTAAGTGGAATTCTATTTCACTTAAGTGGAATACCATTCCACTTAAGCTTAATTGTATTTTACTTAAGCTCAATTCATCAACTTGTCACAGCATTTTACTTAAGCTCAATTTTATTTCACTTAAGTGGAATTGCATTCCACTTAAGTGGAATTGTATTTCACTTAAGTGGAAATGCATTTCACTTAAGTGGAATTGTATTTTACTTAAGTGGAATACAATTCCACTTAAGTGGAATGTCCTTTCTATTTCACTTAAGTGGAATACACTTCCACTTAAGTGGAAATGCATTCCACTTAAGTGAAAGTAATTGGATAGTCTATTTCACTTAAGTGGAATGTGATTGGCTAGTCTATTCCACTTAAGTGGAATGTGATTGGCTAGTACATTCAACGCCAAAGTTTGCCATGCCTTTGCGCGCCATTATAAACAACTTGCCGCGATACGTGTACGTACGTACGTGGTGTCGATATGTGCACAATGAATATCGGCTGTCCATCGGGATCCAGCTAGTGTGTACGTACGTACCTGACCTGGTACCTGACGAATAACATTACCAAAATAAAGGCTTGGCAAATACATTACAAGTGGTTGGAGCTACAGCCGAAAACGCATTGACAAGGGCAAGAGAACGTATTACCTTTTTTTGGATTTTGGATGGAATCTTTTATTTCGTCAAAAGTTTCACTATATAAAAAGTTACGAATTCTGCCTATGTTACTTAAACAAGATGTAAGTCGCCTCTGTTGTGCATCATACTGATTGTTCCCCTGTGTAAGTGAGGAAACAACACTTCGAATTGTGTCTCTAACAACAACAATTATTTGATCGCATTCCAGCAATGTTAGATGTGAATGCCATAGCCATGATGTACACGTGCAACGAGGATCGACAACATCATCATATGTTATGAGCAATTGAATGCGTTACGACGAACATTACCCTAAATTGTATTTATATATAAGCCACATATCAACATTTCCACTTAAGTGGAATTGTATTTTACTTAAGCAGAATAGAATTCCACTTAAGTGAAATTGACGCCCAAAAGATATTATTCCACTTAAGTGAAATTGTATTCCACTTAAGTGGAATACAATTCTACTTAAGTGGAAATGCATTCCACTTAAGTGGAATTGTATTTCACTTAAGTGGAATTGTATTCCACTTAAGTGAAATAGATGGGCTATTTAGCTTAAGTGAAATGTTATTCCACTTAAGTGGAAATGTATTCCACTTAAGTGGAATGCATTTCCACTTAAGTGAAATACAATTCCACTTAGGTGGAATGCATTTCCACTTAAGTGAAATAGAAATGTCCATTTCCACTTAAGTGAAATTAAATTCTACTTAAGTGAAATTGAATTCCACTTAAGTGGAATACATTGTACTTAAGTGGAATAACATGTCACTTAAGTAGAATGTATTCCACTTAAGTGAAATGTACTCGACTTAAGTCTAATTGCGAGGTAAATGTTAAAACGGCTTGACGTTTTAACATTTACCTCGCAATTCGACTTAAGTCGAATACATGTCACTTGAGTGGAATTCAATTTCACTTAAGCAGAATACTATTTAACTTAAGTGGAATTATATTTCACTTAAGTGGAATACCATTCCACTTGAGCTTAATTGTATTTTACTTAAGCTCAATTCATCAACTTGTCACAGCATTTTACTTAAGCTCAATTTTATTTCACTTAAGTTGAATTGCATTCCACTTAAGTGGAATTGTATTTCACTTAAGTGGAAATGCATTTCACTTAAGTGAATTTGTATTCTACTTAAGTGGAATACAATTCCACTTAAGTGGAATGTCCTTTCTATTTCACTTAAGTGGAATACAATTCCACTTATGTGGAAATGCATTCCACTTAAGTGAAATGTGATTGGATAGTCTATTTCACTTAAGTGGAATGTGATTGGCTAGTCTATTCCACTTAAGTGGAATGTGATTGGCTAGTACATCCAACGCCAAACTTTGCCATGCCTTTGCGCGCCATTATAAACAACTTGCCGCGATACGTGTACGTACGTACGTGGTTTCGATATGTGCACAATGAATATCGGCTTTCCATCGGGATCCAGCTAGCACTTAACATCCGTGCAAGGTGTGTGTACGTACGTACCTGACCTGGTACCTGACGAATACCATTACCAAAATAAAGCCATAGCAAATAAATTACAAGTGGTTGGAGCTACAGCCAAAAACGCATTGACAAGGGCAAGAGAACGTATTACTTTCTTTGGATTTTGGGTTTTGGATGGAATCTTTTATTTCGTCAAAAGTTTCACTATCTAAAAAGTAACGGCCTATGTTACTTAAACAGGATGTAAGTCGCCTCTGTTGTGCATCATACTGATTTTTCCCCTGTGCAAGTGAGGAAACAACACTTCGAATTGTGTCTCTAACAACAACAATTATTTGATCGCATTCCAGCAATGTTAGTTGTGAATGATTAGCCATAGCCATGATGTACACGTGCAACGAGGATCGACTACATCATCATATGTGATGAGCAATTGAATGCGTTACGACGAACATTACCCTAAATTGTATTTATATATAAGCCACATACCAACATTTCCACTTAAGTGGAATTGTATTTTACTTAAGCAGAATAGAATTCCACATAAGTGAAATTGACGCCCAAAAGGTATTATTCCACTTAAGTGAAATTGTATTCCACTTAAGTGGAATACAATTCCACTTAAGTGGAAATGCATTCCACTTAAGAAGAATTGTATTTCACTTAAGTGGAATAGAATTTCACTAAAGTCGAATTGTATTCCACTTAAGTGAAATAGATGGGCTATTTAGCTTAAGTGGAATTGTATTTCACTTAAGTGGAAATGCATCCACTTAAGTGAAATACAATTCCATTTAAGTGGAATGCATTTCCACTTAAGTGAAATACAATTCCACTTAAGTGGAATGCATTTCCACTTAAGTGAAATAGAAATTTCCATTTCCACTTAAGTGAAATTGAATTCCACTTAAGTGGAATACATTTTACTTAAGTGGAATAACATTCCACTTAAGTAGAATGTATTCCACTTAAGTGAAATGTATTCGACTTAAGTCGAATTGCGAGGTAAATGTTAAAACGGCTTGCCATATGTTCGCCAACAAGCACGATCTGTTCAGGATGTGTCACGACGTATACCGTGCTTATCACGGGATTGGTACGTGCTGGGGGCTATATATATTATATGCCAAGAGCTCAGGAGCTATTTATACATCGTGTTCAACATCCTGAAAGTGGGCGAGTAGCATAAACAAACGACATCACTCTGCAATATCGTGCTATAGTGAATGTTGCTGAATGCGGTTTGCATATATAATGATCGCATAGACTGTATATTTGCGTCTCCTCTGATGGCCTTTGTGTTCGTACATATTGGATAGAAAGGGACTCAAGCCTAATTGATTACCTAGCATAAACAGGAACAAACCCGACTAAATTAACTTGGCACAAGCCCCACCATCCCCTCCCCGAGAGCAAGTGTGTTATCAAGAAACTAGTAATATGATAAAGTCGGCATCCGAGGTCCCTGAGAAAACGTTCTTAAAAAACTAAACAATGACGCAAATTAGAGAGATCTGTGACGTCACTTTTTACAAACTTCCTCTTATTTGGCAATTACGGATTTTATATTACTTGATTCAGTGAGAATGTTGAATGCGACCATACTATCCAGTGACCCGAGTTTTAACGAGTCGCTTCAATCGAAACATCCTTGCTGTTGCTAGGAGGCTACATATATATAGGCCTATACTGTTAGCGAAAGTCTTTGTTTTCGTTTTCGTTTTCATAAGATAAATTGCAGCTTATAGCAAATTTATGGCGTACATCTGCATCTTCTTATTACGTAATTATTTATATGCTAAGCTGCAGGATGTTTTGTATTCGATCAGCTCCTTTTCTATGATTTTCCTCATTGACCCCACGATGCCATACCGAAATAAATAAATAGCTTATCTATTCAAATCTTAACTTCAAGTGGTGGAATAAAAGTAGAAAATTTTACAATTTTGAACGTTGTTTTGCTCGAATATATTTTCCGTCAGGATCGTTATATACCCCGCCCATATATGAATATTGAAATTCTATGAACGTCATTGAATAATGAGGTAAATAATTTTCACTTTGCGCCGTCGTAAGCAACCAAGTACACCAATATGTAGCACCATGCTTTACTTGTGAACATTGTGTATGGCTGTGACACATCAATAAAGTATATATACACTCAAATAATCACCAAATAATAAAACTTTCCCTCCTTTCAAAATAATCATACAAATACCCATTTCATTAACCCATGAGGTGACGACAGGTGTAATGAACCTCGTACTTGTACCAAGGAATATTTCCCGATTTGTGGATCTGACGGAAGAACCTACAGTAACAAGTGTCTCTTCGATCTAGCTAAGCTCTGTGATGACTCTACCCTGACGATAGACCATTACAGCACGTGTGGTAAGTTAAATACGTATTACTAATATGTAACTGTAAAGTTGTAATAACACAAATTCAATTGGAGTTGCTGATGTTACACCTGGTTATCTACACATTTCATGCTGGCAGAAGAGGCTTTTAATCTTGTGATGGGGGCACACATTTCGAGAGAGAGCGGAACATTCCATTTTGGCAAACCCATTAAAATATCTTTGAAACAAATGGATTTACTAGTAAAATGGAGCTGTGAGTGTGGTGGGAGAGAGGGATAGAATGGCTAACCCAAATAAGGGACTTTTTCATCTTAATTTGTGGTAAACATTCAGTCGATAATATAATTAAACTCCTTTCGCTATTTGTATTTATTCATGATACATACAACAGATATATGAAATGCTTTATTGCACCAAACAGATGACGACAGGTGCAGGGAACCCCGCATTTGTACTTTGGAATATTTCCCGATTTGTGGATCAGATGGCACTACGTACAGTAACAAATGTATCTTTGACCAAGCTCAGGTCTGCGACAACCCTAGTTTGACCATTGACCATTACAGCACGTGTGGTAAGAAACAATTCACTTTTATACATCAAAATATCTCCCAGTTATCTTACATTTTGACAGTTCCTTTTAGTCCGTTTATGTTTTAATGTTAAGTTAGTATTTAGTCAACTGTGCCGTTGTTACTCATGAAAGGTTTTACATCTGACTTATAAGGAATTATTCTTTGTGCTTTATCGTAAATCATTTTTGCGTTCTTATAGACAACCAACTGTGTAAGTCACGCATTTGTACCTTGCAATACTAACCCGTCTGTGGCTTCGATAGTGAAATCTATAATGCATGTTTCTTTGATCTGGCCCGACGCTGTGTTGACCCTTACTTGACTACCGAAGAAGAACATGTTTAGCAGACTGAACCCCAACCCTTCCGTGCTAATTCTAACTCCAAAGTCCAAATTCAGCCAAGCTCAATCATAGTTGGACTTAATTGGACGAGATTGTTTTATATTTCGCATTACTAAACGCCAGGATATGCATTCTCGTGATTTCTCTGCTTAGGCCAGGTTTTCCTATGCATTGCAATTTTGGTTGGCATAGGGAGAGAATCTTATCTTTCATTTTTAAATTGGGCCGACCTCGTTGGCTGGGTATTTTCCTATTTTTCGGTACCTGTCACCGGGCCTCGGGTGGCTCTGCATTGTCCTAGTTACGACGCTGTCTGAGGGTCTTTCTCCAGATTTAAGACCAGCAACGTGGCCATTTGGGTGATTATCAGCCACACAAATACATTTGAGAGGAATTCAATTTAATTGGAATGTATTTGAAAGCCCCACGAGGCTGTAGCATTTTGAAATAATTCCAGCCCCTTACTTTTTACTATTTTGATTTTTATAACTTTATATACCTATTTTATTAGTCAAAGTTTAGACAAAAGGAAGCTCAAAGAATGCATAATATTTTAATTTAATACAGCGCTCTTGTATCATGCACTATGTGTGTTGCTTGGATCTATATACATTACACATGATACAACAAAATGGATTTATTAATACAATGGAGCTGTGAGGTGGGGTGTGGTGGGGTCGGGATCGGGAGAGGGATGGAATGGCTAACCTAAATGAGGAACTTTTTCATCTTAATTTGTGGTAAATATTCAGTCGATAAAATAATTATACTCCTTTTCCTATTTGTATTTATTCATGATACATACAAATGATATATGAAGTGTTTTATTGCACCAAACAGATGACGACAGGTGCAGGGAACCCCGCATTTGTACTTTGGAATATTTCCCGATTTGTGGATCAGATGGCACTACGTACAGTAACAAATGTATATTTGACCAAGCTCAGGTCTGCGACAACCCTAGTTTGACCATTGACCATTACAGCACGTGTGGTAAGAAACAATTCTTTTTTTTATACATCAAAATATATCCCAGTCATCTTACATATTTGACAGTTCCTTTTAGTCCGTCAATGTTTTAATGTTAAGTTAGTATTTAGTCATCTGTGCCGTTGTTACTCTTGAAAGGTTTTTACATCTGACTAATAAGGATTCATTCTTTGTGCTTTATCGTAAATCATTTTTGCGTTCTTATAGACGACCAACTGTGTAAGTCACGCATTTGTACCCTGCAATTCGATCCCGTCTGTGGCTCCGATGGTGAAATCTATAGTAATTCATGTTTCTTTAATCTGGCCCGACGCTGTGATGACCCTTTTTTGACTATCGCTGAATTCTCGGTTTGTGAAGGTAAGCCTATATCTACCGACAATATTCGCGGTACATGCACTGTATCTAGGTATCGTATGACCATTAATAGTGTCATTGACTTACACACTAAGCTAGGTTTTATAATCCCCATATGGCATATACATATACAGAGAGGTTTGAAATGGCATATCCTATAACTACCACATGATAGCTGGGCCTATAATGACAACTGCAAATTTCTATATCTTGACCGTTTAGATTTTGAGCTAGAAGAATAACATGTTAAGCAGACTGAACTCCAACCCTTTCGTCTGCTCGCTTGGAGTAATATTTACATTTACCGAAACAATATAAAAATGCTTTATAACACATTCAATACTCCTTAATTTCTCAAAATCATTGTACTTCGATTGATGCTCTTTCACCAAACAACAAAATCGAAAAATAGAAGAAACCAGTAACGATGATTGAAAATATGACTCAAGGCAATCAATACATTAGTAATGGCGTCGGCAGAAAAAAAAATCCAGACGATTTTAAATGACTGATTAACTGTCAAAAAAATAAGTCTGTTAACCAGTTTACAATTAAAGCAGTTAACCCGTTAACCGTAAACAATTATCCGCTCCCAAAGTGAAGTCCAAATTCAGCCAAGCTCAACCATGGTTGGAAGAGATTTGTTTATCTCTCCAAGTCCTAGTTATGCCGCTGTCTTATGGTCTTTCTCCAGATTTAAGACCAACAGCATGGCCATTTGACTAATTTTCAGCCACACAAATACATTTCAGAGGAATTTAATTTTATTGGAATGTAGTTGAAAGTCCCAATCCCCCCGTGAGGTTGTAGCATGTTGAACTAATTCTTGCCTTCATTTAACTGCTTTAAATTTTATACTTTGTATACTTATTTTATGGGTCAAATTCTTGACAAAGAAAGCTCAAAGAATGAACTCTATTTTAATAAAAAACAGCGCTCTTTTAAACATACACTATATGCGTTACTTGGATCAATATACATAACACATAAAAAAAACACAACCCGCATCTTCAAAGATTTTCTAGAGATGTTATAGCGTATTAGTTACAAATCGTGGGATTTAGAATTTGATACGGTAACATCGTTAAATTTGAAATTGAGACGAGTCCCGTCTATCTGATATGATTTTCATTAAGGAATATGAATTATTCAAGCAAGGTATTCTGATTACAAAACCTGGGAGAGATAGAAAGACGGAGAGCGAGGTGGAGAAAGAGAGATGGAGGGAAGGGGAAGGTGAGGGGGGGGGGGTTGTGAGGATATGTTACCCATCAATGTACCACATAATCATTATGCATGTGTCCAAACATGAATGCACAAAAACGTACAACATTATGCCTGAAACATTCTGGTTCCGTTCGTCCTAACAGCAAATGTATTTCCCTATCCATAACATGCCTTACCGTTCAAGCGTTATAGGCAGCATATTCTGTACAAAACGACGCAACAGCTTTAAACGATATCAAGTTTATTTGCCCCTCTTCATGCATTGATAAAAGGGCAATCATTGTGTGTTATGACAAATATCCACTTACCGTTTTTGTAATCATGAAAAGCGCCGGACCGCTTTGAAGGAAAAAGTTAACTATAAGGTTGTAAATTTAAAAAAAAAAGTGACCTCTTGTTGGAGAGAAAACATACAAAATACTGGAATTGTTGGTACAGGATGCAAAACAAGATCCATGTTGTCTGGAAGTCTGGAAGTCAACATGATTTAAAAATGAACCACTGGAGTCAACAATGTATTCAAGTTGATTACACCAAATATTTTATTTAATATGATAATCTGCTTTATTATATGATTTTTATCATTGAGTTTGCATGACGTCATTTTGTTGAAATGTGATTTTACTGTTTTTGTTTACGTATAACAAGATTTGCCGGAAGAGTGCCTTGATTGTAAATTGGTTGATGTCTTTTGTGCTGACGTAATTAGAAGCCAAACATGTGATTGCAAACCAGACCAGGTGTGTTGTGATGACTGCTGTGGCGGGAAATCCTGCAAGTCTGTAGGTAAGTAAACAAATGGATAAACGAAAAGAGCTCTGCTACTTTTAAGTCCTATACTTCCTACAAATGAAGAGATACGAAGGTTCTTGAAGTAAAGTTTATATGAATGAATATATTAGCATATCTGTTCAAAAACCACGTCCTGATGAAATGGCAGATTTCATCGCTAATGAATAAATTAAATGTTTGCAGAATTTATAACATTATCTGACAAAAACAGACCGAGCGACAACATGAGGTCAGATGGTTAGATGTTTAATTATTCGAACTCAAACATTGCAGATCATGTGTTGTGTCTGCATGTTCTTATAAAATACACTGTACAATGTAGATCACTAACCAACCTTTAACCAGGAAATACCCTGTTGTGATCGAGCTAATAGTCAGAAGTTAACATGTCTATTCCCTTTCACAAGAGACTCGTTATGCTTCCATTGACGTCATACCGTCATGATCACGAGGTAACAATATCAATGTAAAGAGATTTGGGTTGAAAGTGGATCAATTTGTTGGTTTTCGTGCCCAGGCGCCATCTTACGTGACTTCATCTTAAAATCAAAACTACAGAACGAAATGTTTCCCCGAAAGGTAATTAGGGCGGTATCGAAGAACTTAGCATGCATGGACACCGGAAGTGTGACCCAATTAACTCGCATATGACATTGGAAGGGTCCTAGCTGTACCGCTGGTAATATTTGTCACAGGGGTTCTACTCGTGATGTATAAAGTTGGCATGTAATATACATTTTTGAGTAGTGAAATGAGAAATTGATTTCAGAATACATAAAATATAAATGTGTTCCTTATACGTCATCTGCCACACAAGAAGTGATTTACGTTATAGATATATTTCCAGTTTGTTTTTATTTAAAGCCAAATTAAGTTACCCCTCTCAACATAATGGACTAAGCTACAACGCTGCAGATCATTTTTGTATCAAACACAACATATTTTAACATTTATAGACATGTTAACTGCATAATATTATTAACATTTACTACTTTTATGGTACCAAAAACAATTTAAATCCTCTTTTGATGATTTGGTTTTCTTGTTGAATGTTTCTTCTAACATTGACAAACAGTGGAGACCCTACGATTTTAGTAACTGTAGAGAAACGACGATCTGTCCGTTGCTTGTCGAAAGATTTGTGCCAACGAAATCTTCGGCTTTGAGTACAGCCTTCCTGCTTGTTGCCGTGTCGGACGAATCTAACCGTAATATAGATATTACCGACTTTGCGATCCGTCTTATAGTCATTGCATCCTAAGCCTTTTCACAAATTTGCAAGTTCGGTAAAGTGTGACTGCATAGCTTGTCTTTTATGGGAAACCAAAAAGCACTCTGAACTTGCAGACGATCGTTTTGTCCACGAAACAGGTAGTACAAGCAAGTACAACATTATACGGTATTGTTTACAGTTAATAGCGGAAGATGTGGACCTCTTTGTCTATCCTGTTTCGCATGAATCTTTAGGTGAGTAGAAGTATTTGCTGAAACTATTACCATCTTAAAATTGCGGCAAAACCGTTTCTTTTACCGTCCGCTTTTTAATATCCTCTCTCCAGATCCCTGTCGTGATATTTTCTGCGACATTCCCAACTGTCCAAAAGGACAAGTAGTTGACTACGACGGACCGGGTTGCTGTCCCGGGTGTAAATTAGACTGCTCTGCTGTCCTTTGTCTTGTACCAGACTGCCCTGTTGGTTCAGAGATAGTAATACCAGACGGTAGTTGTTGCGGGGAATGCAGTCCAGTTAAAGGTACAGACATTGTGTAATATGGAATGATCACGGTACATAAACATTAGGCCTGGAAAAATAACTGTGTAATACAAAATTTTGTTGTGTGGGCCTCTCCCCCACTGTCTACATCACAGTTAACCACCATATATTGGCTGTGGCGTAGCTAGAGTGGAAAGGGCATGAGTTAAAGTGCCCCCATTGGACGAAGCGGGACGACGAAAAAATTGAACCTGAGCAGCTATAGTATGGGCTACTTGATACTGGATAAGCATAAAACGAGAATTCTTTGAACAAGTTAACTTTGATTCAGTAATTGACACTTCTAATGAAAGTTTCGGCGTGCGTCGTATGGAAATCGATTGTCGTATTTAATAGAAACAAATCTCCATTTGGGTCAATACAGAGATATGAGATATCTGCGTTTACCTACCAACACGTACGGTACTTCTATATATTAGTATATCGTTAACATATACAGGGCCGTAATGGGAGCATATGAACAAGTGCCTCCTCCTTTCCCTTCTCCTAAATTTTCTTCCAAACGTCATATTCAAAAATGTAGTTAAAATGATGCAAAGGAAAGCGCCATCTTGAATCTAAGCTCCCCCTACCGAAACATAATTTATTTCCTCTACTTAGACCCATCCCAAGACGGGCGTCAGCAAAATTTGATGTCTCCCCCACCCTCTAAAATTCGACTTCCTAACAGAGGGTAGAGCCCATGGTGCCATGAAAAGTCATCTAGATATAAGTCATCTAGATATAAGCGTTCCCCGACTGGTGATAGCACAACTTTACACTAAGGCCAATTACCGAAACAAACTTTTCCCAAACCTGTTCCCAGAACGGACGTCAATAACAGATTCCCCTCCTCCTTAAAAAGTCAAATTCGTAACATAAGGTAGGGCAAATATAGTTTCTTGAAGGTCATATCAATACAAACGTTAATTAAACGGAAATACCCTGATTTAACAATAAAACTTTGTCCTTATAAAACTTGTAAGGCTTTGTCCTTTCACACCACGAGGGCTGGCTACGCTCCTGTCTATTGGTGTAGTATTGGCATCAAAGCAGCAAATATACATGGCTTTGTTTGTTTTAATTATTATTCTATTTTTAATTATTATTATTATAAATATTAAGACTTCATAGAATGAAGATAAGGAGTAGCATGTGTCTGTATATTCAGAACGTCCGCGAATATGATTGTAGCGCCATAAGCTGTATAAACCCAAATTGCGGGGAAGGTTTTGAAACATTCACATCCGCAAGACAATGTTGTTCCAGGTATAGACGGTAGGGTAGGTTCAGTAACTGATAAACAATCGATTTTCAAAATGAAACAAAACTGTTAGCCAAACTGAGTCTACAATCCTTACATCGCAATTCCATTGTAATTCCATCAGTTAATTCAGCTTAAACAGTTTACAGCTCTAACACTGGTGTCATCTAAATGGGTCTGGGCTACACTTAGAGATCTCTAGTTAGACTAACTTATATCCAAACATCTGTGACATTCACCCAGCCAATATTTCATAGATTCACAACCAACCCCAAAAAGACAACTAGTTACTTTATTGACATTACTATAGATACTGAAAACAGTCATGAATATTTAATTTTCCGAAGATCCTTGTCGAGATGTTGAGTGTCCTCAGATCAAGTGTGCACCAGGATACACCACAGTCTTTGAAGGAGATGACTGTTGTCCCACCTGTGGCCTCGACTGCTCGACTACTGCATGCATTCAGGTGATTTGCCCAGAAGGTTCGGAAACCTATCAACCGAAGGATAACTGCTGTCCCCAGTGCAGACCAACAACAGGTAGGAATTTACCTTTTAAGTTCAGACAATGTGCTGACATTAGAGTTCTACTAGCCAATCTTGACTGAGTGTATAAAGAGGTCGTGATACGTATATACTGCGCGAATAAGGAGGTTTACTTATGATATGTAGGTAGGGGTAAAATATGTGATCATTCAATTGGCAGCAATGGTCACTTTACTGAGAGCAACACATTCAGCCATTCCGAATGTGGTATGACCGTTTGCGCTCCTTCGCACAATTGCCTCTTTACCGACTGGGTCTACATTCCTGATATACCACGAAAATATAGCAAGCTCGTCGGAGAGGAAGCTTTGTGGTGGGTTCGGGATGGGGTGGGTTGGTGTTGGGGGGGTGGTAGCGAATCATATAGCGGAAAGTAAACATTTATTGACATTTCATTCAGCACATGCGGCACATATGGAGATGTTTCTAAATTTCCCTAGATCTCCTGACGATACAGTATACCAGTTTTAAGTTAGATCTAACATTCCAACCTTTATCAATATGCACATAAACCCAAAATGTTTCAAAGTTCAGTTCTTCATGATCTACAAGTCTAAAGTTCCTTGGAGCTTGGTTTACTTTGGTTGTTAGTTGAAATAAGGCATGGTTTATGTGTATTTTGTATTTTGGTTTTTATTGATATAGTTTCAAAGCCCACGTCAGGAAGAATATCATGTTACAACATAACACCATGATCCAATAACACCATGATCCAATATCAAAATCAGTATGTGATGCTTGGTGCTTCCATATTACTGTATCAAAATTAGAATCAGTATGTTACAACCTTACATCAGCATTCACGAATAAAAGTAATATGTTATATTTAGATATCAGTATTTCAGAAAATAGTATCAGCATATTAATTTCGCGATATCAACATGTCACGGATTATTTCTACACTTGTCACATTGATTTTCTTCTCTAAAACAGTACTAATAATAAACTACCCTATCAATATATTACGCATCATGAGACTACGAAACTTCTCTAATGACATTCGAAAATACTATTCATTCGTTGGGAAATTAGGAAATCCTATAATTCGTTCGTACGAAGTTTATGACTAAGTTCCCCGTTTCTGCAAAAGTTCAAACTAACCGATGCTATGGAACACTGCCATAGTAATAGGCATTCTTACATTTAACCTCATTTGCATATCCCTATATAGCCTATTAAACATTAAATGTGTGGTAAATCCGTGGCAAGAAAAGACGCAGACAAGGATATGTTTTGAAACCGCTCTTTACCAATCAGCTTGAACAAAATAGGACAAAGGTGTTACAAATCGTGCAGTTGCGTCCACGTTCGTAGCAATCATGGATGTCGAAGAATTTCCTGAAACTCAATGCCGACAAAACCGAAGTTATTGCGATTGGGTTCAGAGCCCAACTGGTTCAATCTGCCCTCTGTAACTGTTGCTGGTGTGGACGTTCCCGTCCAAACAAACCCTGGGAGTTATATTCGACTATGGTATGACAGTGAGTGCACATGTCGCAAATGTCATCAGATCTGCTAATGCTTGCTACTTATGCAGCCAAGCCAGCCGTGCACACTCTAGTTACTCCAAGTTGGACTATTGCAACGTCCTCTTGATTGGTATCATAAATCACTCATAACCAGACTTCAAAATGTTCAACGCCCCTCTATTCGCATCATTGTCAGTTGTAAGAAGTACGACTCTATCAGACGGAAGCATTGGTAAGAACAGATGGCCAAACTGCCGAAGGGAACTTAAATCGTACAATACCTAGATTGATCAATGTACATGCTAATCTGGTAGGGTGCTCAGGACGAAGACATTAAGGGCAAGCATACATGTTAAGTGAAGGATTGTGGTCCTGTCTTTCTCTCGGGCCTAATTGAAATCTTTCTCTAGAAGTGGCCTGCGGGCCACCTATTTAGAACCTCTGGTCAGGATAGTGTCAAACTTTGACGTAAACTCTCTTCTATAGATCGTGGGTTTTCTTCAAAATGTTATACCCCAATACACTGATTGATTGATGCGGTCATAATTGACGTATTCATCCTGAGTGATTGAGTACCGACACTACGCCCTCTCTATCTCCAGTTTGCCAGCTACCATTAGAAGTCGGTCCTTGTGAGGCTTTGTTCCAGAGGTGGGGGTTTGGGGATGGTGAATGTGTGCAGTTCACCTATGGTGGTTGCCTGGGAAATGGAAACAACTTCCTCAGTCAAGCTGATTGTGAGGCTGCGTGTGACTCAAGTAAGTTTATATGTCGTCTGTTTGGTTGGTCAATAAGTTAAGTACAATCTTTCTCTCTTTCTGTCTTCTTTGTTTTAATTTACATTACTTTGTTTCATTAGATCCATGTGAAAACATCGTTTGTGATATACCACTATGTCTTGTGGGCTACACGGTAGATGTTGGTGGTCCAGGGTGTTGTCCAACTTGCAAACTCGATTGCTCGACTGTGTTATGCGCTATACCGGATTGTCCTATCCCAGCCGTGCGAGAAGATGAGTGTTGTCCTGTGTGTGATAATGTTATAGGTAGATAAAAAGTGTTTATACATGACTGCATGACGTACGGTGCGTATATGACCTCCCCATATTAATGATATACGGAGGATATACATATTCAAAATTTCAGCAAAAAGACAAACCTTTACAAGAAATTCCAACATTTGAGATAATAATTTGTGTGAAAATAATGGAGTGAACCAGTCGAAGTTTCGAATTTCTGGATATATTAAATTTCAATGGAATGGCTCCCCATAACAGCTTAAAGATGACACTTCTTAATCAAAAGGGCCCGATTTTGAGGATTTTCATTCAATCATTATCAATTCACCACCTTCACCACCTTCCTTCTATTTGAATTTCAAATGATCTTGTTCTTTCTCTCGTTATGTACATTAACACCTATGAGTCATCTACTGTCCAGTTCATATCCATATTTCAGTTTCACCGTTCACAGTTGTTGCTACGATATTAAATTCACAACTATATTTGCAAGTATATTTCAAAAACTATATCTTAGCACCTATAGCACACATAAAGGTTACAAGAAAATATTTTTAAGATAAACACTGCACTAAAAAAAAGTCTCCTCTTGTGATATGTTTATTCACCGTCATCACTCATATATTCTTAAACTTGTTGATCGCGTTATTCTGTCAGACAACCAAAACCACCTATCTCTACTAGGGGCGGGATGGGATGGGAGGGGACGGGGGTGTGATGTTATGTCGTCCAGGCAAGGGGTCTTGAGAAAATCTTGATAGAATGGATCTTTATGTAGATGCAGAATGGTGCTATATTTTAACTTTTGAAACAGCCTTTGACAATATTCGACTGTTTAGAATGTAAGGCATATATATACACATTTATTACATATATATATATATATATATATATATATATAAATATATATATATATATATATAAATATATATATATATATATATATATATATATATACTGTACGCTTAGAATCATTTTCATCAAATTCTCTGACCTTGATCCTCGTCCAGGGATTGACTGCAGTTTAGTTCGTTGTGCCTTTCCTGATTGCCCTGTCGGTTACGAAACCTATACACCGGATGGTGAATGTTGCCTTGACTGTAGGCCACTCGGTAAGTCAATATGTTGCAAACTGATGCCAGATTTTGTCAAACCAGATAGTCATATTTGATCAAAGCGACACAACTGAATGGTTCCAGGTGATTTACAAGGCTGCAGGGTGTGCAAAGGACATGAACAACAAAGTTACTTTTTGAAGCAGACTGCAAACATTCGATCTGGTTGTGATGACTACTATCACTATTTTGTAATGAGTCGGACATGTTGTACATTGAGGATTTGAACACATTTGACGTAGGAAGTACAGCAAGACGCATCTAAAGGTGACATGAATGTAATCACAGTGAAAGATGTTGACAACCAACTTCCACTGATGTGCATCCACTGTTATACATGTTTATACTAAACATCAGATATATCCAAGTTCACCATCTTGAGATTTATTTACGAGATGCTCACTATTTGATCATTGGTGACTCCAACTGACTTTGACCTTCAGCAAAAACAATAGTGTTCTGGTACTAATTTTGGTTCACCTAATCTGAGGTCAAAGCTTTCATTCTTTAGATATCATGTTTACATACTTTTGACATATGGACCTCAGCTGAACCCAAATCACATCTGACTTTCACATAGAATACAGATAAAAGAAGTATTGAAAAGCATCCCCTCCTGAGTTTACAAGTTTTGGGGACTTTGCGTCTACTAATCTAACATTACCTCAACTAAAAGCAATAGAGCACAACTACCAAGCATACTGCATCCATATGCCAACTATGAAGACTTACAAGCTTCCCTCCTTGAGTAATTGTGTTCACAAGCTAGGTGTCACAAGAACACATGCACACATGTGTCATAATACTAACCGCGACTGTCAGTTCCATGTGAACCACGTGGTCCGTCTTCCATATTATCATGCCTTGTACTTACGATACGTTCCCACAAAGACGGAAGTATCCAAACATAAGCACACAAACCTATGTAGAACGATTGACTGAACTAACGAGACTACTCTTAACAGTTCCACCCATATTTCCGCGCACATTTTAAGAGAATGTGGATATCGCTTTTCTAGGAAGCGTATAGAGAAAGGCGTGTTGTTGTCTACAATCTGAAAGTTACCATCTTGACGAGATAATATTGTACACGGGTAAAATCGCTATCTCCAGAGAAAGAAGGTGAGTGCCCAGTTAGACAACTCAGACCGTGCGTCTTAGATAGTCCTGACTTCTTAGCACCCGGATGTGAAACTGACAGTGATTGTAAAGGAGATCAGAAATGTTGTCCTGGTGTTTGCAAGCCAATTTGTCAAGATCCTGTATGTCATGTTATGGAGCTTTTACCTTGACGCGACCCTACCTTCTATTAATGGTGGGGTGGCGGGGGGGGGGGTAGGGGTGGAGAGAGAAGAAGAGATAGGCAGGCCAAAAAAAGTGACGTAATGGTCTTCCTCATAATAATTATAATTATTACTATCATTATTCTTGTTATTATTACATCCATTAATTATTAGCAACGATAATGAAGAATATAGTACAAGATGTCAAAATCCGTTTTTATACTCAACATAAAGTATAACTTATAGCATTATTTTTTACCTTTGGTCACTATTGGGCAGTCATTTTGCCGAATACTTCCATTATATTCTAATAATTATTCGTCCAGTCATTTCCTTCAGTTAGTAAGACGATATATGCACACAAAATGAAGCATATTGAAAAAAAATATATATATAGAATGTTTTTTCAACATTTGAAACTCGAAATGTATTTAATATACCCGAAGACAGAATATAAAATATGACTCATGCTGAGTCAATCGATCTACCACATATTAACAAATAACATCTGTCATCTGTTTAAAATTGAGTCTTTTGTGCAAATGTGAAAGCCATAAATTATAAAATTATTTTTTGCTCTTACAGGTGGCTGTACTGACACAATTTTTAACTGCTTCGTCCGTCCCTGTCAATTTGCAACATGTGCAGCTCACCCAGAAGCTACATGTGAAGACAACTACTGCGGCGGTTGCTTCGCGGATTGGTTTATCGGTGACAAGAAGGTGGACTGTGATAGTAAGTAGGTTTGGAAGCAGGAAGCTTAGGTCTGATCTATACGGAATGATCAATAATTAAATATATAGCGTGACAAACATTTTAATTGTATGGTATTCCAGGAGGATGCTTCTTTTAAAAAATTGAAAACATTTATTTTAAAACTCATGAAGGAAGTTTAGGTTCGGCTATAATGATCAACCTTTGTTGCATTTTTAAAGGGTTCCCAATTTCATGAGAATGGGAGGGTAAAGTTATCTACTTACGGGACTGTCATCATCGCCGTTGTCACGTTCTCTGTATCTATATATGATAGTATTGATTGTTTTTCGCTCTTTATTAACAGTTCCTATCTGTGAGCTTCCTGTCGAGCCTGGGCCGTGCAGAGGTGCATTTCAGAGATGGCGTTTTAATCCTAAATCGGGCGTATGTGAGGAATTTACTTACGGTGGTTGCCTAGGAAACGCAAACAACTTCGAGACTGAGAGTGATTGCACCGATGAGTGTGGTAAGTATTTGTGATGACGTCTTGCATTTATTGTAAATGGCAGACTATGTTTGATACTCCTACACCCCCTCCCTTCTCCCAGTCGGCGCGAATTATGCAACAACAATAATAATATATCAGGAAATCGATATATCTTAAAAAATTCTTTTCATATTAAAATAGATTACAGTAATATTCACTTGTAACGCGGCGCTTAATGTTCGTATATAAGCACCCGAACAACGGAAAACTGACGGTAATTACTATCAAATTTTAATAGATCAATGTAAATTTTGGTTTGAGCTGGGTGCATCTCATTGTTTTTATATTACAAGTTCTGCGTTCTACCAACTGAGCTATGAGCTCTTAGTTGATGAGGATGCTTCATTGCTGTTTCCTGAAATGGTTTTCACTAACCATTTTCACATGAAACTTGTTTTTCAAAATATACACATATTTTAAATTACATTTCGTTATCTCTTATGTTTGCAAAAGACAAACAAATCATGTTATCTTCCATAACAGGGTGTATAACTGCCCACTGCTTTGTCCGTCCCTGCCAGTTTGCAACATGTGCAGCTTACCCAGAAGCTACCTGTGTAGACAACTACTGCGGCGGTTGTTTCACGGATTGGTTTATTGGTGACACGGAGGTGGATTGTGATAGTAAGTAGGTTTGGAAGCAGGATAGCTTTGGTCTGATCTATAAGAAGTGATCAATAATTAAATATATAGCGTGACAAACATTTAATTTTATGGTATTCCAGAAAGATGCTTCTTTTCAAATATTGAATATTTCTATTTCCAAAAATCGTGAAGGAAGTTTGGGTTCAGCTATATTTATCAACCGTTGTTGCATTTTTAAATGTTCCCAGTTTCATGAGAATGGGATGGTAGAAGTATCCGCTTAAAGGACTTTCATTATCATTACCATCATCATCGTCGTCGCCGTCGCGCTCTCTATATATCTATATCATATTAATTCATTGCCTCTATTTTTTGGCTCCTTTACAGTTCCCACTGTTGATAATCAATTAGTAAGGCGGCGCTTCATGTTCTTATATAAGATGTCTTGCATTAATTGGCAATGACAGATTATTTTAGATACTCCCTATGCCCCGCCCACCCCCCCCCCCCCACCACCTTCCCAGTCGGTGCGAACTTTGCAACAACAATAATAGATCATAAGAAACTTTATATACAGTTAAACTTTCTTATATTAAATGGATCGTAGTTATAATCACTGGTCAAGTGGCTTATATAATTACACGAAAACGAAAAACTGACGGCTATTATTCAAATTTTTTAAAAGAGCAATGGAAAGTTTGTTTTGAACTGAAGTTCATTTCACGTTCTCATATAGCAAGGTCTGCGCTCTACCAACTGAGCTATCAAGCCCTTAGCTGTGACAAAGCAACATTGCTGTTTCTTTGAAATGCGTTTCGCTAGCCATTTTCAACTGTAAACTTCTTTTTGTAATATATGTATTTTGAATTACATTTCGTTTATAGTGTTTGCGCCCCTAATGTAAATTTGGAATATTTGTTATTATTTGAGCACTTAAAAGTACATTGTCTGACCTTGATTCTCCGTCCAGGGATTGACTGCCGTTTAGTGCGTTGTGCCTTTCCTAATTGTCTTTCCTTTGCCACACGCTGCTACGTTTAGTCGCTACGAGTCCATCGTATAGTACCCGATGACATTCTCTTTTACATTCTTCCTGCCCACACTATCTTAAAGTGCGTATTGGTGGTAGTGTAATGTCATTATGTGTGGCCGCTCCTTTTCGTTCGTTGCCTTTCAAAATTGATCATCTTGTGAAGTTATCACTTTTTCAAAGGATACACACGAAGTTCTGGTTTAGAATAAAATCCATATCCACAAGCCTTCTCGCATCCAACGGTCATCCTCGGAAACTTCTGCTCTCACAACTCGTAGATTAAAACAAGCGAGCCGGGGAGCAACCTTTATGCCATGTCTCGCTTTTGTTGTGGAACAAGTTACCATCAGAAACACGAAGCCTTACCTCTATCAGCACTTTCAAATCATCGTTAGAAACGTTTAATTTCAAACAAACCTATGGTTAAGTGTATTCAATTGTATGTTAACTTATATTTTGTATATGTCTTGTTGAGCACAATGAACCCCGGGATTTTGCGCTATATTAGCACCGGTGTAGTAATAACAATAATAAAATCAATACATCTGAAACCAATGATGTAACAACAGGTACTATGTGAAACTATGCTAGCGCAGTTAAACACTGTTCATCAACCGATAGGATTATCACTTATACGTCAAACTGAACTTGCTACTAGACTGTTCATTGGTCTATGACCTTACCCATGCAACCTTTGGCAATACCGAAGTAAAATGCATAAGCGGTGCTACCCTTTCACCAAATGATGTTTCCAGGTTGAAACCCAATGGAAACGATACTCGTTACCTTTGATGAGGTTGTTACCTCAGTACAACTATCAAACACCAGCCCCAGTATAGTTATCTTCGGACCCTGCCCCAGATTAGACCAGCATACCCGAACATTGGACCACCTGGAGGCCAGCCTAAAGATAACCCGACGACTAGATTGGAGTGGAGTATATACAAACATCAGCCTCTATGAAATATGCCGATGGTAAAGCAGACAGAAGCCTGTTCAAGGATAATGTGTACCTCAACCACGAAGGTACCGAACGACTCATCGACCGATTACAAATTCTGCGCTATACCAACTAAGCTATCAGCCCTAAGTTGTTCAGTGACAATGCTACATTGCTCTTTCTTTATAATACGTTTCGCTAGCCTTTTTTCATCTGTAAACTTTTATTTCCCTCATTTATATTTTTAATTACATTTCGTTTGTGATGTTTGCGCCCCTGATGTAAATTAGGTATTTGCTATTATCTGAGCACTTAAAAGTAAATTCTCTGACCTTGATCCTCCATCCAGGGATTGACTGCAGTCTAGCGCGTTGTGCCTTTCCTGATTGTCCCGTCGATTACGAAACCTATATCCCGGATGGTGCATGCTGCCCTGACTGTAGGCCAATCGGTAAGTCAATATGTTGCACACTGATGCAAGATTGTTTCAAACCAGCATTTCTAGTGGTCTGTGAAACAGTACAAATTAAGGAAACACATAACGGTATACATGTTTTATTATTCCTATTTCCTATGCACGCAGTTTAACGACAATAATGATCTAGCAGTCGCGTATATTCATTTTGAAATATCAAATTAAAATTTTGAAATATATTGAAACATCAGCTGGGGATTCAATGTATCACTTTGCAGACTGTTCATCCGATTCTCATAACTTTATCAGTCAAACCTAGTAAAGGTGAAGAACCGTTGGTCAGTTTAAGTCAATTTGTGTGATGATATATTACCATGTCTTACACTTACGATCAGTTTCCACTAAGACGGAAGTAGCCTACAAACAGTTATAACATAAGCACACAAACCTATAACGGTTGATTGGACTAACGAGACATCTCTCAACAGTTCCACTCATATTTTCGCACGCATTGGTATCGCTTTTCTACGGAAGCTAATAGAGATAGGCACCCTTGACATCTATAATTTAAAAGTTACCATCTTGACGAGATAATATTGTACACACGCAAAAATTGCTTAAAATCTGCATTGACATGCGAACAGACATATGGTTTATCATATGTTACCGTGTCACTACCACCGGTCGGTCGGTTTTGACTGATTCACGGTTCCTCGCCTTTACCAGTTTTAACTGATAAAGCTTTGAGAATCAAGTAGACTGGTAAAGATCTTAGCTCGTCATAATTTGGGCCTACAGGCAAAAGATAATCAAATCACACCGTTGTCACCGTTTAGTCGCTACGGGTGCATCGCATAGTACCCGACGACATTCTCTTTAACATTCTTCCTGCCCACACTATCTTAAAGTGCGTATTGGTGGTAGTGTAATGTCATTATGTGTGGCCGCTCCTTTTCTTCGTTGCCTTTCAAATTTGATCATCTTGAGAAGTTATCACTTGTTCAAAGGATACACACGAAGTTCTGATTTAGAATAAAATCCATGTCCACAAGCCTTCTCGCCTCCTTCGGTCATCCTCGGAAACTTCTGTTCTCACAACTCGTAGATCAAAACAAGCGAGCCGGGGAGCAAGCTTTTGCCTTGTCGCGCTTTTGTTGTGGAACAAGTTACCATCAGAAATACGAAGCCTTACCTCTATCAGTACTTTCAAATCATCGTTAGAAACGTTTAATTTCAAACAAACCAATGGTTAAGTGTATTCAATTGTATGTTTGTATTTTGTATATGTTTTGCTGAGCACAATGAACCCCGGTATTTTGCGCTATATAAGCACCGGTGTAGTAATAATAATAATAAAATCAATATATCTGAAACCAGTGACGACAGGTACTATGTGAAACTATGCTAGCGCAGTTAAACACGGTTCATCAACCGATAGGATTATCACTTATACGCCAAACTGAACTTGCTAATAGACGATTCATTGGTCTGTGACCTTACCCATGCAACCTTTGACAATACCGAAGTAAAATGCATAAGCGGTGCTACCCTTCCACCAAATGATGTTTCCGAGTTGAAACCCGATGGAAACGATACTCGTTACCTTTGATGAGGTTGTTACCTCAGTACAACTATCAAATGCCAGCCCCAGTATAGTTATCTTCGGACCCTGCCCCAGATTGGACCAGTATACCCGAACATTGGTCCACCTGTTGGCCAGCGTTAAAGTTAACCTGGCGACTAGATTGGAGTGCGGGTATATGCAAATGTCAGCCTCTGTGAAATATGCCGATGGTGAAGCAGACAGAAGCCTGTTCGAGGATAATGTGTACCTCAACCACAAAGGTACAGAACGACTCATCGACCGATTACAAGTTCTGTGCTATACCAACTAAGCTATCAGCCCTAAGTTGCTCAGTGACAATGCTACATTGCTGTTCCTTTGTAATGCGTCTCTCTAGCCTTTTTTCATCTGTAAACTTTTTCCCCCTCATATATATGTTAAGTAACATATCGTTTGTAATGTTTGCGCTCCTGATGTAAATTAGGAATATTTGTTATTATTTGAGCACTTAAAAGTAAATTCTCTGACCTTGATCCTCCGTCCAGGGATTGACTGCCGTCTTGTGCTTTGTGCCTTGCCTGATTGTGCCGTCGGTTACGAAACCTATATTCCGGAAGGTGAATGCTGCTCTGACTGTAGGCCAATCGGTAAGTCAATATGTTGTAAACTAATGCAAGATTTTTTCAAACCAAATAGTCATATGTAGAAACTGATCGTTCATCTTTAAAAATGAATAGAGCGTTCTTATGACATACCACACACAGTACTACTAAACACTGCATTTGGTCTTAGAAACAATGTAAATTAATGAAACACAAACCGGTATACATTTTTTATAATGTCTATTTCCTATGAACGCAGTTTAACAACAGTAATGATCTAGCAGTCGCGTACCTTTATTTTGCAATATCAAATTAAGATCTTGAAATATATTGAAGCTTCAGCTGGGGATTCTATGTATCACTTTGCAGACTGTTCAGCCGATCCTCATAACTTTATTAGTCAAACCTGGTAAAGGTGAAGAACCGTTGGTCAGTTTAATTCAATTTGTGTGATGATATATTATCATGTCTTACACTTACGATCAGTTCCCACTAAGACGGAAGTAGCCTACAAACAGTTATAACCTAAGCACACAAACCTATAACGATTGATTGGACTAACGAGACATCTCTCAACAGTTCCACTCATATTTTCGCACGCATTCTAAGAGATTGTGGGTATCGCTTTTCTACGGAAGCTTATAGAGATAGGCACCCTTGACATCTATAATTTGAAATTACCATCTTGACGAGATAACATTGTACACACGCAAAAATTGCTTGAAATCTGCATTGACATGCGATCAGACATATGGTTTATCATATGTTACCGTGTCACTACCACCGGTCGGTCGGTTTTGACTGATTCACGGTTCCTCGCCTTTACCAGTTTCAACTGATAACGCTATGAGAATCAAGTAGACTGTTAAAGATCTTAGCTCGTCATAATTTGGGCCTACAGGCAAGAGAGAATCAAAGTACACCGTTGCCACACGCTGCTATGTTTAGTCGCTACGAGTGCATCGCATAGTACCCGATGACATTCTCTTTTGCATTCTTCCTGTCGACACTAACTTTAAGAGTGTGTCTTGGTGGTAGTGTAATGTTATTATGTGTGGCCGCTCCTTTCCGCTCGTTGCCTCTCAAAATTGATCATCTTGAGAAGTTATCACATTTTAAAGGATACACACGAAGTTCTGGTTTAGAATTAAATTCATATCCACAAGCTTTCTCGCATCCTTCGGTCATCCTCTGAAACTTCTGCTCTCACAACTTGTAGATCAAACAAACGAGTCGGGGAGCAAGCTTTTAGCCATGTTGCACCGTTGTGGCACAAGTTACCATCAGAAATACGAAGCCTTACCTCTATCAGCACTTTCAAAACATCGTTAGAAACGTTTAATTTCAAACAAACCTATGGTTAAGTGTATTCAATTGTATGTTAACTTATATTTTGTATATGTTTTGCTGAGCACAATGAACCCCGGGATTTTGCGCTATATTAGCACCGGTGTAGTAATAATAATAATAAAATCAATACATCTGAAACCAGTGACGACAGGTACTATGTGAAACTATGCTAGCGCAGTTAAACACGGTTCATCAACCGATAGGATTATCACTTATTCACCAAACTGAACCTGCTTATAGACGATTCATTGGTCTGTGACCTTACCCATGCAACCTTTGACAATACCGAAGTAAAATGCATAAGCGGTGCTACCCTTCCACCAAATGATGTTTCCGAGTTGAAACCCAATGGAAACGATACTCGTTACCTTTGATGAGGTTGTTACCTCAGTACAACTATCAAATGCCAGCCCCAGTATCGTTATCTTCGGACCCTGCCCCAGATTGGACCAGCATACCCGAACATTGGTCCACCTGGAGGCCAGCCTAAAGATAACCCGACGACTAGATTGGAGTGGGGTATGTACAAACATCTGCCTGTATGAAATATGCCGATGGTAAAGCAGACAGAAGCCTGTTCAAGGATAATGTGTACCTCAACCACGAAGGTACCGAACGACTCGTCGACCGATTACAAATTCTGCGCTATACCAACTGAGCTATCAGCCCCAAGTTGTTTCGTGACAATGCTACATTGCTGTTTCTTTGATATGCGTTTCGCTAGACGTTTTCATCAGTACACTTTTTCCCCCTCATATACATTTTTTAATTTCATTTCGTTTGTGAGGTTTGCGCCCCTGATGTAAATTAGGTATTTGCTATTATCTGAGCACTTAAAAGTATATTCTCTGACCTTGATCCTCCGTCCAGGGTTCATCAACCGATAGGATTATCACTTATACGCCAAACTGAAATTGCTAATAGACGATTCATTGGTCCGTGACCTTACCCATGCAACCTTTGGCAATACCGAAGTAAAATGCATAAGCGGTGCTACACTTTCCACTATCAGGCATGCAATAAATTGCCATGTTTCTGTTACATATGATGATTCCAGGTTGCACCCCCAATGGAAACGATACTCGTTACCTTTGAGGAGGTTGTTACTCCGACCAGTAAAACAATCACACACATGTGGGATGCCACAGGCGTGAATCCTGGGCCCTTAGCTCTTTGCTGTGTTTATAAATGACAATTAAAGGTCAACGTTTTAATCATTGCTCTGTGTATATGAATGCAGATGATTCAACAGTTTATATGAAGAGAAAGTCCATGGATGATTTAAATACCAAACTTATTGAGGATATGGCTAATGTTAGCAAATGGCATGTATGTTGATTGGTTCAAGATACTGTAATCGAGAGCATATGTTGTGAAACGATTCTGGGCGTAAAATTCTTCAATGAATTATCTTGGAATGAATAGGTCGATTCTGTATCAAGCTCCTATCCGGTAGATTGGCTTTATTTAGGCCAATAAACCATTAATTGATACCAATACTTGTATTCTATATTATAATGGATAATATTTTGAGGAAGCTTGAGTATTGTAGTTTAGTTTGGGGTATGAGTAGTGCTAGATATGTTCTCAGTCTTAGTCGTCTACAGAAAGTTGCAGAAAGGATTATTCTCAATGCAACATGTGATGATAGATCAGAAGACCCATTTAAACCTTTGAACTGCTCCCCACTCGAAAAAAAGTTGAAATGTAAAATATTGTCAATGATATATAAGTCATTAAATGGTCTGGCTCCACAGTACCTTCCGGATACGTTCAATCACATCAATGATATACATTACCATTCCCTAAGATCCACCACAAAGAATTATTTATTATTAGGCGGCAATAATCAGTATCATAACAAAACATTTTCCTATGTTTCTGCTAAGGAGTGAACCGAAATACGTAAGGAGTGTAAAAATGCCAGCTCATTAAACACCATGTTTCTTACTTTTTTATGATTTTGATCATTCCTTGTACTATTTTTTATACCATTGTAATTTCATTTTATGTTTCTTCTTCACTGTCGTCATTTTATACTCGTTTGTGTTCTTTATGCGTTTTGTTATGATTTTTGTATTATTATTCCAATGTCTCGGGGGAGATTACATTAACGCTAATCGAGTTTATCCTTTGTTGTTGAAATACATAAATAAATACATAACTAAATACAGTAGCATCACGTTCCTCTTGTAGTGGAACCGTGATACACACCTGACACAGTCACAGTCTCGCTGCAGCTTGGGGACTGAAGTTGAGAGCGGATCAGTCGTTCGGTTGTTTGGTTTTTCGTGCACAGGTTCTTTCTTTTATTTAAAAAGTATTCTTTAAGCTTACCTTCAACATGTGACAAGAAATTTATGGGTTGAGGAGAAGTGATTCTTTGCTACATGTACCGGCCGCGTGAGAAGTAAGACGATCTCTAACTATTATTGAACTTCAAGGACTTTACTTACATGTTACGGTCTCCTATCGTTAAAGTATATCCTTCTGGAATTTATAGGCATCCAAACATATTGTTTACCGTACGGCTACATTTTGATGAAAGCATATGCTGTTCGTAAATGTTAATAAATACAACCTTTAATTCAGCCTTCGACATCTTTATCTACTTTACCTTCGTGTAGTCTGCGGCTTGCCTCTAGACGTTGGTCCTTGTGATGGTGTCTACCATCGTTGGGGGTTCCAAGATGGCGATTGTGTACACTTCGCATATGGTGGTTGTGGTGGAAACGGCAATAATTTTTATTCACAGTACGAGTGCATAAATACATGTGGACCAAGTAAGGCTTACATTTTTGGGGGGCGAACAAGTTGAGAAAAGGTGGTACTTCGTCTTTGTTCACTTTTTGGTCACGTGACCAAAATCTCACCAAAATTACAATGTCCATACACAGGCCAATGGTATACTTAATAATTCCCAATATTATAAATGGTAACTGTCAGACAACATACCACAGAATTCCATCTTTATTATCATAAGCGTGTATGACACAAAGTCTGACGTCACAGAACAGGATGACCTACCACCTTTAAAGGATCGCAAAGATAGCGGCAGCGAGGGGCCTGGAAGGGAAAATAATATTTGCGCAACATTAATAATTTTCTTTTCTACTGTAATCACAGGTGGCAAACAGGCTGCAACCAACGTAGTATTTAGTTGCCTACATACACGCACCCATGTGTTTGTTTGTGTTTGTATGTTGAATGCAATGGGCGATCCTGTAATATGTTGTTATGTCGTTCAGTCACGCCAGGGCCCAAGCCTGAATCAATTTAAATAATCTTTGCATGGCTCCTTTGCATGTTACTTGTTCCATTGTGATCTTGCAATGAAACGCGGTTGAGCTAAGGATTCCTTAAACTGCACTCAAGTGTATATAGCTATGCATACTACTAGTATAGTACATGATTACCAATGGTTTTTATAAATAGCTAAGCTTCAGTATCTAAGAAGGTGAAATCGTATAACTACTTCATTTCGAAATTTTGCTCTCTTTTTTTATACGCAAAATTGTTAACGAAGAATTAAGATTTTTTCTCCCTACACTAAAAAGAGAAAATGTAGTTGATTACCTAAGTGAACAAGTAGCATATATGTAAAAGAATATGCAAGTAATGATTTAAGTCCCGATTGGTCATTGCAAAATCAATAGAGTATAAGTATTTAATTGAATATATTCTAACAAGAGAATTTAAAAATAGGTTAGAAATGCTTTAAGCGGTAAATTACCTAGGAAGAACTGTCACTCAGTCGGTTGGATGTAATAAAGCCACGTGAATAGACTAACGCCATAGAATCGTTTGCTTCGTGTGTCAAGGGTCACGCTCACGTGATTTCTTTTGAATACGCCCTCATCATGATCCTATCGATCTGAAGCAACGTATATAGTCAATAATGTTCTTACCGAACGTTATCTTCTGATCTGAAATATATCAGTGGACATCCACCATGAACTTTATGTAAACTCAAGACATAAAGAAATGTACAAAACACGTGGCTCGTTGTGCTTCTGCGCTCATGTTGTTGTTGCAACTCTCTCTTTCTCCAACATAGGATCGTAGACTATTTCAACTGGTCGAGAGGTTTACTAAAGAAAACAAACATACAAAGTTAATCTAACACCCGTGAGTGTGCCATGCGTACATTAGGCTTAGTGAAAAGCATACACAGAAGCTAAGTTAGGATACAGTAGATGTAGCTGGCATTTGCCGTATAATTTAAGATGATATGTTGACACACTTGCCATGAATTTACACTCTAAAACACCTCCCCGCATGCCCCCGTGACCCTTAAGTAGTAAAATTCACAACCTTACTTACCAACTATATCCAACTAGGGCAGAATTTCAATAATTTACACCGTGATCGCAATCGATCGTAAAGTTAGCACTTTTCTTAAGCAGAACAAATTTGGTGGCGCTATTCACCAACAACGACGCTACATTCCCAGCCCCAATGAGCTAACTTGGGGTTACTCATTCCCTTTAATTTCTTGCGACGTTGTCAACACTGCTCCCAATTTCCCAAAGAACTAAATACACTTAAAAGATTACTTACAGATATAAAGCATTAACTGAACATACAAGAACTGAAATGGATGTAAACATTTAACATACTGCAACTATATGCAGAACATAAGGACCAATAACACTTGAATACATGTCTTTGCTGAATGTAAACTAACAAGACCTATAACCTGACGTGCAGTCAATTACTCACTATCAGCCTCCTCCAATAGGCACAGTTTCACAATTGGGCGCTTGTAATATTGGGAACCCACTCTTATTTCTACCTGCCTCACCCGACCGAACCTATCTGGGAACACCTGTTCCACCCTTCCAACGGACCACTTCCCCCTGGGTAAGCTCTCATTAACCATGAGAACCAGGTCGCCAACTCTGAGGCTTCTCTTTTCCTTGTTCCACTTCTGACGCGTCTGCAATAATGGCAGGTATTCCCTTATCCAGCGCCTCCAGAACTGATTTGCCAAGTACTGGCACTGGCGCCATCGGCGACGTCCATATCCATCGGTCTTAACAAACTCTCCTGGAGCAATATTTGGATTTCCTTTCAAGAGGAGCAGGTGATTTGGCGTCAATGGTTGGTTATCTCTTGGATCCAAACTGATCTGTGTTAGTGGCCTGGCATTGAGGATTGCCTCTACTTCGGTCAGCAATGTGGTCAATACCTCTTGATTGATGAGCTGCTCCTTCACTAACGCCTTCAGAATGCGTCTCACAGACCTGATGATTCTCTCCCATATGCCACCCATATGGCTTGCTGCCGGAGGATTAAATTGCCACTCAATTTCCTTATTTAGCAGAAAATTTTCGGTTCTTGCGTTGTTCAGTGACTGCACCGCTTCTCGCAGTTCTCTTTCTCCTCCCTTAAAGTTGCTGCCGTTGTCACTCAGAATTTTCGCTGGAGTCCCGCGCCTGCTTATAAATCTTCTCAAAGCATTCAAGAAGGAGTCGGTATCCAGGTTATCGGCCAACTCTATGTGAACTGCTCGCATGGTCATGCAAGTAAAAACACATCCCCATCTCTTGACTTGGCTTCGACCCTGCTTCACCCACAGCGGCCCGAAGTAGTCAACACCTACAAAGGTAAATGGTGGGTTGTCCGGTGTCACTCTGACTGATGGCAACTCTGACATAAACTGGGAACCGCGTGGGGCATTTCTCCGCTTGCAGTCGAAGCACTTTCCAATTACCTTCCTTACTGCTGCTCCTCCCTTCAGTATCCAGAATTTGTTTCTGAGGGAGCTCCAGGTCATGCCCGACCCTGAGTGACCTACAAGGAGATGGTGATGGATAATGATCAGAGATGTCACTCTGTCATTGGATGGTAGTATGATGGGATGCATTTCGTCATATGCAACAGGAGCATTTCTCAACCTCCCACCAACCCGTAGGACCCCGTCATGTAACACCGGGTTAATCTTGTTGAAGGCATTGTTACTCCACAGCTTACTGACCTTCTTCTGCCTGAGAAGATGTAGTTCTTCATGAAAGGCCTTCTGTTGGACGTACTTGATTACGGCTAATTCAGCTTCTTTCAGTTCTTGCAAGGACAAGACAGTCTCCTTACATGGTTGTTTACCCCTGTATCGTGCTACAAGGTATTCCTTATACCGAAGAATCCAAGCAACCCCTCTTTTCAACCGAGTCCATGATGAGTATTTCTCCAGCAATCTGGCAACCACACCATTGGTCGTGTTAAGGTAAGTTTGCTTTTTCACCTTACATTCATCCTGGATATTGTCAGGTAATTCCCTCCCCTCTAGGTTTTCTATCCCAGAAGGAATCTCTGGCCAATTCTCCTCGGCATCCCACAGAAATGCAGGTCCATTCAGCCACCTGCATGTACTCGTTAGGTCTCTAGCATGTAGTCCGCGCGAACCATCGTCAGCTGGGTTCTGATGAGTGTCGACATACCTCCACTGGTCTACGGTACTAGCTTCTCGGATGGCAGCCACTCTGTTTGCAACAAATGTTTTAAACCTGCGACCCTCATTGCGGACATACAACAGGACTGTTGTGGAGTCCGTCCAGTAAGTTGTACTCTTCAGTGGGATGCTCAACTCCGACTGCAGAACCTGGCCGACCTTGACAGCCAAAGTCGCTGCTGTTAATTCTAATCTTGGCACGGTTACTTTCTTAATGGGACATACTCTGGCCTTGCCCATCAACAGTGTACAATGAACCTTCCCTCCGGAATCCTTTGTCCTCACATAGGCACTGACGGCATAGCCTCGTTCTGATGCATCCCCGAATATGTGAACATCGTAACTCACATCGTCGAAGTATGGTGGTTTGATGCACCTACTGATCTCAGCAGACTCTAAATCTGGTAATTCCTCTAACCAGTTCTGCCAACGTCGAAGTTCTTCATCCTTCACTGGTTCATCCCAACTCAGGCCTTGCGCACATAAGTCTTGTAGCAGAACCTTCCCTTCCAGGGTAAATGGGGCGACAAGTCCCAAGGGGTCATAAAGTGAGCTCGTTGCTGACAGAATACCTCTTCGAGTGTTTGGGACGTCTTTGACAGCAACCTTGAACTTGAACCGATCAGACTCCATGTCCCACAGTACCCCTAGTGTTCTTTCTAGTGGCAGATGAGTAAAGTCCAAGTCTACCACCGATGACGCTCTTTCAGCAGGAGGGACCATTGATAGTACTTCTCTATCATTGCTTACCCATTTGGTAAGACGAAATCCACCTAAGCTCAACATATCTCGCAGTTGGGGGATTAATCTCCTTCCATCTTCCGTTGTTCGTACTGACCTTAAGCAGTCGTCAACATAGAAGTTGTCATACACTGTTTGCCTAACTTCCTCATCAAAGCTGTCTTGATTGTCATCTGCAGTTCTGCGCAAGGCGAATCCCGCGCAGCTCGGCGATGATGTAGCACCAAAAAGGTGTACACACATTTGAAATTCTTGTGGTGACGTTGTGAGATCGCCTTCATCCCACCACAAGAACCGCAGAGCATCAAGATCCCTTGGTGCCACTCTGACCTGGTTAAACATTCCCTCGATATCCGCTGCAATGGCAATCTTCTCTTCTCGGAATCGAGTTAACACCCCAATCAAGCTATTGGTATTGTCCGGCCCCTGCAGGAGCTGACTGTTCAGGGATAATCCTTGGTATTGCGCCGCACAGTCAAAAACGATTCGCAATTTATTTGGCTTATTGGGATTAATCACAGGATGATGTGGAAGGTACCAGATCTCGCCTCGCTTACAGACATCTCCGCTCACGTCTACCTTGCGTGCATATCCCTTTCTCAGATAGTCTTCCATAACAGCCTTATACCGCTGATGGAGATCCTCATCCTTGAGGAGCCGCTTCCTCAAGCTCCCAAGTCTTGACTCAACCATTGTCCTATTATTTGGCAAGGAAGGTGGATAATGGCGCCATGGCAACCTCATCTGATAGTGCCCGTCTTTGAGAACGACGCTGTCTTCCATGATCTTGCGAGCCCTTTGATCATTAATAGAGTCGCATACTCTTTCATCTGCAGATCCCCCAAACCCATGGTCCAGCTCCCAGAAGCGCTTTACCTGTTCTTCGAGCCTTTCATGGGCAACATGATTCACTAAAAACGACCTGGGAGACCCACATGAACCAGCTAGGGGGCCCATTACCGTCCAACCTAAAGGTGTTCTCACTGCGTACGGTTCCTTTCTTTTTCCCCTTCTCTCTTCGAGGACCCAAAATGCCTCAGGGGTATCACTCCCTATAAGAAGTTGAACCTTCTCCCTATCCATAGTCTGGAACTCTATGTCCCTTAAGTGTGGCCATTTGTTCACCTGGTCTTGGGTAGGAATACTACGCTTTGTTACGGGGAGACTTTCGACTGACCATACATTTAGCAACTCAATATTCTCGTTGCCTTCCAGGCCTACGACCTCAAGAGCTATTTCTACACCCTTTGTCACAGTGGCAGGGGAATTAACAGTACTTAGTTCATATACTGCACTTTCTCCCACTATTCCTAGTTCTCTGACTAGCTCATTTTCACAAAGAGATGTATCACTGCCCTGATCAAGTAATGCGAGGGTAGTAACTTCTCTACCATTACCTCTTACTTTAACAGGCAATACTCTGAGACATACTCTTGGAGACTTTACTGTCGAGAGACTAACTCCTTGAGTTCTCTCATTTTTGTCCACCTCCCCGGAACCTGTCTGGGGACTCTCGCTGTTACGTTCAGTTGGGTAAATATGCAAAAGAGTATGATGTCTCCTATTGCATCCTTCTACCTGACATCCAGGTTGTAACCTGCAATCACTTGCGATATGCCTAGGCTTAAAGCAATTATCACATAACCTCAGTTTACGAATCAACTTAAACCTATCTCTTTGTGACTTGCTCTGAAAATCTTTACATGCGTCGAGGCTATGCCTCTGAGAACAACATGGACATTTCCATGCTACCTTGTATACATAGGTTTCCCTTTGGGAACTCTGCGTGGTTAATGTAGTCAACCTTCTCCCACCGTTCATGGGGTACTTTACTCCCCTAGGAAGTTGTTTAGTTTCCTTTACTTGTGTGCCCATATTTCTCCCATAGATACTGTTTGCTACCTGCACATACTCTTCCACAAACTCTGTGATATGCCTGAAATTAGGAACAATGCCCCTTAGCATGTTAGACTGTGCTCTTTTCGCCCAATCTGATTGCATATACATGGGCAACAATTTTTGGACCTTCAGCAAGGTGTCACTAGAATGCAGGTCTGCCAAGTACCCTGTTTGACTCAACGTTATCTCACATTTTCTCATACTTCTTGCAAGGTCAGACAACTCTTTGGCATCGTTAGGCTTAAGCTGGGCTCTATTTAACACTTGTTTAATCAGAGCATGTGCGACCACATGCGGTTGCCCATACTGTTTTGCTAAAATGTCCCTGGCACGCTGGTAGCCTTCTGTAGGCTCCATGAGCACACAACAACTTATGCTGTCCTTTACCTCATTCTCACAGAACTGCAACAAGTAAGTTAATTTAACTCTGTCGTCACTCACCTTACTGGCAATGCTTGCCTCAAAATTATTAATAAAGCTCCAGTATTCTACTGGATTACCAGTAAACACCTCTAACTCTGGTTTGGGCATGTGAACAGACAAATTAATGGCCTGCATAAACTGTGACAGATTACTTTCATTTGACAAATTTCCCTTGCCCATAGAATCATAACCAGTCTCTACATTATTAATGAATTCTGGTGCATTAGGATTTAGTGTAACACATGGACCTTTAACTTCCCTAGGCTTGTCACCAACCTTCCCAGTATCCTCAGTTCCTTTAGGTTCTTCACCTCGGCCATCTTCAGTACGTATTTCTTCTTGCCATATGTGTAGTTCGGCTTCAGCACTAGCAATGTCGTTCTCTACTTCAGCCCGAGCAAGTTCCTGTTCTAACTGAAATTGCTGTTCTCTCAGTTTCTGCATTTTAATAAACTGCTGCCTCTTCAGATCTGCCAATGCCTTCTTTGCCTTAGCCTCCTTCAGTCTGATTGATGAAGTGTCGCTTAGCGCACTACCCTTTGACCGATAGCTTCTAACGGATTCTACTTCTGTGTCGCATCTCGTTGGCCTATCATCTTTGTCTGGGACCTTCTGGACTTCCTGGAACCATTCTGTTATTCGTTTGTCAAACTCAACTTTGTTTACACGGTTAACTTCAAACTGCTCAGAGGCTACATCTGCCTCCTTCTCTTCCAGCTTACTGGCGTACTCATTATACCTTGTCACGTAAGACTCAAATATTTTATTCAGCTCAGCGTATTTCTTAGAGGCCAGTTCATAATTCATGGGGTCTGTTAAAAGCGCCTCCAGCTCCTTGTAATACCTGGCTAATAGACCCACATATCCACTACAGGATCTCTTCAACGTTGTAACGTCACTCACACCGCTATCTTCAACCGGCTTTGGTTCTGACTCAGCCATACCTGCACCGTTGCAGTTGTAAACCTTTTATGTAAACTCAAGACATAAAGAAATGTACAAAACACGTGGCTCGTTGTGCTTCTGCGCTCATGTTGTTGTTGCAACTCTCTCTTTCTCCAACATAGGATCGTAGACTATTTCAACTGGTCGAGAGGTTTACTAAAGAAAACAAACATACAAAGTTAATCTAACACCCGTGAGTGTGCCATGCGTACATTAGGCTTAGTGAAAAGCATACACAGAAGCTAAGTTAGGATACAGTAGATGTAGCTGGCATTTGCCGTATAATTTAAGATGATATGTTGACACACTTGCCATGAATTTACACTCTAAAACACATCCCCGCATGCCCCCGTGACCCTTAAGTAGTAAAATTCACAACCTTACTTACCAACTATATCCAACTAGGGCAGAATTTCAATAATTTACACCGTGATCGCAATCGATCGTAAAGTTAGCACTTTTCTTAAGCAGAACAAATTTGGTGGCGCTATTCACCAACAACGACGCTACACTTTACACACTTTGGTACAGTGGATACACATGTACAAAAGTTTTGGTTGTATTTCGGCTAAAATGTACTTTGTAAATCGGAAACAAACAGTATCCCAAGATGAGTCAACATATTGACCTTTACTTATGAAACTCATGAATTATAGCCTTCTACGAGCCTTGTTACCGTCTGAGCGTGTATGCAGATGTGGCTTGAACGTGCATGGGGTTGTTTCTGTTTCTATGCATGGTAACTGATAGGTGAATGTGCGGGGTTTCCAGCAAATATGCATGTTATATACTCCCCCCCCCTTCTCCTCCCTAGGCTCCTTTTCATCCTTTATATCTTTGATATCCTATAAATGAGCGGATGATACAGTTCTCACGGTGGATTACATATTGATGTGAAAGCAGTTGAATTCACTTTTGTACAATTTCTACTGTTTGCAATCACTGGAATATACGTAAATGTTAACAACTTTGCGGCCAGTTGGGACAATTTTCTAATGGTAATACCACCTATACTGTCCTCTCATATCACTCTTCAAAGCACTCATACTGACAGTATCAACAGTTCCTATAAACTGTATCTAATATAAAGTAACATATCATATTCATAATACTCACATCGTCAGTTTACTGTACTTTGAAGTGGGACATGAAAGTACAGTAGCCTATTTAGAAAACTGCCCAAACTGAATGGGCTGTGTTTTATTCTGATTCTTATTCTTTCATGTCACAAAATTAATGCAAAGCAAAGCCAACAGAAGCAAAAGTGTAGAAGCATAGTTCTAATATGCTTACAAGCTTACATGCTTACACCCTAATGCTTACATTTAAGCTGCTAGAAAATAGTATAAGTCCAAGGAAATTGACTTCTACCGATTTAATTCGACATCTCATCGATTTAAACTAGTAGATGTCGATTTAAATTGACATATACTGATTCATTTTACATATCATTGATTTAAATTGGTATATATCGATTTAAAATGGCATATACCAATTTAATTTGACGTATCATCGATTTAAACTGGTAAATGTCGATTTAAATCGACATATACCGATTTATTTTACATGTCGTCGATTTAAATTGATATATGTCGATTTAAATTGGAATACGTCGATTTAAATCGGTATATGCCGATTTAAATTGGTATATGTCGATTGAAAATGACATATACCGATTTAATTTGACATATCATCGATTTAAACTGGTAAATGTCGATTTAAATTTACATATACCGATTTATTTTACATATCATCGATTTAAATCGATGATATGTCGAATTAAACTGGTATAAGTCAATTTAAATCGACATCTACCAGTTTAAATCAAGGATATGTCAATTGAAAACGGTAAAAGTCAATTTAAGCTGCTAGAAACTTGAAGAAGTCGAAGGAAATTGGTATATGTCGATTTAAATCGGTATATGTCGATTCCCCACGGTTTGAGACTGATGGCCCTCCATACTTCTGGTGCTCACATTGCTGTAGAGGCTTATACATTGCATACGTATACGGTTTTATCACTTTATATACTATATTATATGCACTGATCATTGTATGTTTCAATGAAACTCTCTTAACACTAATTGAACTAAATATAAAATGTCAGAAATGATTGGTCAAATTCCAAATTTTAAAGTCAATTTTACCTGCTTGAATGTTGGCATTAATCCTAAGAGAGTTCAGCCATGTTTTGTCTACTTTTTACTTTTTTATTTGTTGGTGTCACTTTTAACACTTATCTGTATAATCTATTAGCATGCAGCTATGTCATTATACGTCCTGTCAGGCACACTTGTGAATAGCGCCATCTATTCGGTGTCACATACGCAAAAGATATTACGCCCATTGTTAGTTCTATGTTAATAAAATGATTCTTAAATGTTCTTCTTTCTGTCTTCTTTACTTTGCAGAATAAATCATCGAATAATAACATCCTATATTGGTGACGGAGCATCTTAAATTGATTTCCTTGCTTTGATATAATTTAAAAAGATGGTTTTGGGGTTACTTGATGATAAATAAAATACATTTATGAAATAAAAAGACTGATGATTCTGATGAACCATTAAGTGTGTTTTTACGGACCACTTCTATACTTGTGTCATGTATATATGTTCGTGTGTAAAGATTAATGTATGTTTGAGTGAAGGCCATCCTTGTGTCAGTTATGTTAGGTATTTTCTTTTATAAAAAGTTCAGCATTTCACGACGCGCTGGAGTTGGGACAAGAAAGGGAGAGGGGGGGTTATGGCTGCATGACGCTATATCATAGGTTACTTCCGAAACTGGATCCGCCTGTAATCACAAAGTGGTCCTCTCTCATCCCATAGTTGGACAAAATGGTCTTATATCATCCCACAGTTGGACAAAGTCATCTTCTATCATCCCACAGTTGGATAAAATGGTCTTATATCATCCCACAGTTGGATAAAGTGCGGCCCTCTCGTAAATCTCCAATATTTCAAGACCTAATAAATGCGGCCTACGAATCCTTTTCTATATCGAGCAGTCACGAAGAAGAATTGAAATTTTGAATGAATGAATGCATGTCATAATGAGAAAACATGAAAAAATGTTGTATATTGGGGTCTACCATAGTTATCATAGGATATTTCAACACACTGAGCAATCAGTGGACACTGCACAGGTAGAAGTTCTGAATGCTTAGTTCCCATGAATGTAATATTTCGTTTTTGTGTGTAAATGCATGGGTTTGGTTCGTCTAGAAAGGTTGTGTCCTGTGGATTGTATACAAACTTACACTGTGGCCCGCAAGATCAATGTTAGTGAGCCACCTTCTTCCTTACCCATATTGTTCTGTATAGCAGCTATATAGCGTCCTTCAAACACCCTAACCCTATAAACATGGACGACCAAAATATATGGTACCACCTGCCTCCCCCACCAGCCCCCCCCCCCCAATAAAAACCAAAAACAAGAAGAAGAAGAAGATTTGTCACAGGGGTTCTACCCGTAATGCGTAAGGTTGGCATGAAACATACATTTTTGAGTAGTCGAATGTGAACTTTATTTCAGAATACATGACAAAATTCGTGTGATCCTTATATGTCATCTGCCGTGCAAGCAATTATTTACGTAATAGATATATTTCCACTTTTGTTTTAACTTAAAACCAACTTACCCCTATCAACATAATGGTGCTAACCATAGATTCAGTTACATGGACTATTGTATAGGGGGGGGGGGGGTAGTAATTTCTGTATCAAACTCAAAATATTTTTAACATTTAAAGACATGTTAACTACATTATATTATCAACATTTGCTAATTGAATATTATCAAGTATGTATGTATGTATTTTAGATCCTCCTACAAGCAGGAACTCGCGAAGAAGCCTCATTGGCTTATCAAAGCCGCAAGCTGACCGAAGTAAGTATCTTACATTCATATTTAACGTCCATGATTATTAATTGTCAATTGTCAACAACTCCGTAACTAGACGACAAACATTAATTTTGGAGTGACTCGAACCGGGACCTTATGATTGGAAGGCACCGGCGTTAACCACTGAACACTCCACATTAAGTACAATTTTAATATTATTTTGATAGTTTTAGGCTATACCTGTTGAATGTATTTGCTATCATTGACGAACTGTGCAGACCCTACGATTTTAGTAATAGCAACCTCTCTGAGAAATGACGGTCTCCCGTCACCTGGCCAAACAACGGAAACTTCGGCTTTGAGTACAGCGTTTGTTTATGTTGCCGTGTTGGAAGAATCTAAACGTAATAGTAATTACTGATTTTGCGATCCTAATTAAAGTCATTGCCGACTTTGCAATCCGGGATCCCCCTCACAATTTTTCAAGGTCATTAAAAGTGACTTAAATCAAGTCGTATTTATAAAAAAAAAAAAAAGCTAGGACGTATTATCAAATAATAGATCAAAAGGAAGTGAGGTATCATACGGGTTAATCAGTGTAATGTGATATAGTTGTCCAGCTTTCCACAATGCGGTCGAGATATCACTTATCCATTAAGTACCGTCACTGTGCCTATATTTTAGTTTCGGCTTTCACGTTCAGAAATTTAAGAAATATCAGATATCATGAAATGGTATCGGTGTCTGATTTGCTTGCATGAAATATTTCAATATCATCTGAGGATTCGCTGAAGTCAGACGTCCAAGAAAATAAAATGAGATTATTTATAATCCTGTTATGTTTGAACTGGCCAGCGATTCAGGCTGAAGCTCCTTCCATTGGTAAGTGATTTTATCATTCAAATAGTTTATCAATTCCTTTATTTGTTCGCAAAAATAATCAATAAAACTCAATAAGATTAAAATTACCTAACCTACATTACGTAGTGTTCTCTATAAAGTTTGAAGGGAAAACCCTTGGCGATCAAACCTGCGGATATGTAATCCATCGCAAAAAGTAGAGAATATAGATTGAGTAATTTAACACTTAGGAACGAACAGGCGGTGTTGCTCCAGATTAGAGGGGGGGGGGGTCCCCTCTCCTATCATCTTCAGTCTGGGACAAAAAGTTCAATCTGGGGATTGTTTGCATGCAGCCGATGATGAATTAAGCAACTAGAATGGATCATATGAGGTCTAAATAAATACTCCTGGGCGAGCACCCCCAGAACCCGCTACATGGGAGAGGGCTTCAGCGACCCAATGGGGAAGGGGAGCACCCCATACTTTATATGATCGTTGATTAGCCTCAAAACCTCATATAAACTAACCAACTCTGACTAAATCAGTCGGTCTTTAGTAAATGTTTACTACCACAAACTTGCCATTAGATATAATGACCTAACTTATAGTCTACATATCACTGAGAAAACATCATTTGATGTTGTATTTAAAAAACAGACAACTATGTGTAAATCTTCCTTTCTTTACACTTGAATATATAGGGGGCAGTTGAGAAAATGGAGAAACATTATCGTCCAAATGTTATAGTGCTGTTTTTGATGTGCGTATAAAACTTTTTTATAGAATTTTAGTGGGTGCGCCTTTTCCATCATGACCAATCTAAGCGGAGCGCCACCATCGGTTGACGCGTAGTTATGCAAGATAATTGTTGCCAAAAATTGTCTCCCAGATGGCCGGAAATTGCACTTTCCAAGTCTTGTAAGTTGCATCTAAACATTCTTAATTTTGAGAGCTCATGTGCTATGGAAACTACACGTTTGGGGTTTCACTATGTCGATTATCAGTTTGGATAGCTCGATGTCACGTCTGACGTTTTGACACGTTTCGTTTTGTGGTGCGCCATGTATTTGAATATTATTCAAATTGACATTGTTATGTCCAAGCTGAGATCGTGGTAACGAAAGCGAAATCGATATGTCCAAAACGAAATCGACGTATCGAAAACAATATTCACTATAATGAGCTTAATTTAGAATATAAGTCATATAATACTCACAGTGTACTCTATGACGTATACACGGGGGCCACATCTTCGGCGTATGCCCTGGTTGATTTCCGACAGGATCAAGCCCCAAACTGGCACATGCAACTATATATATACAAGTTACTTCCAACGTCCCCCATATATACACGTGGCAGACTATTTTCGATTCTCCTACGCCCCCCCCCCCCACATCACCCAGACGGCGCGAACTATGCAACAACAATCATAAGAAATAAGAAAATTGGTGTCTCTTGAAATATTTCCTTTTCATATTAAAATGGATCATAGTGATAATCACCGGTAACGCGGCGTTTCATGTTCTTTTATAAGCACACGAACAACGAAAAATAGAAATATTGGTTTGAGCTCGGTTCATCTCCTTGATCTCATATTACAAGTTCTTTGCTCTACTAACTGAGCTATCAGCTCTTTGTTAATGAGGATGCTACATTGCTGTTTCTTGAAATGGGTTTCGCTAGCCATTTTCACATGAAACTTGTTTTTTGAAATATATATATATTTTTTAATTACATTTCGTTATCTATTATTTTTGCAAAAGACAAACAAATAATGTAAACTTCCACAACAGGGTGTATAACTGCCTACTGCTTGGTCAGTCCCATGCGAGTTTGCAACATGTGCAGCTTACCCAGAAGCTACCTGTGTAGACAACTACTGCGGCGGTTGTTTCACGGATTGGTTTAACGGTGACACGGAAGTGGATTGTGATAGTAAGTAGTTTTGGAAGCAGGAAAGCTAAGGTCTGATCTATAAGGAATGATCAATAATTAAATACATAGCGTGACAAACATTTAATTTTATGGTATTCCAGAAAGATGCTTCTTTAAAATATTGAATATTTCTATTTCCAAAATCGTGAAGGGAGTTTGGGTTCAGCTATAATTATCAACCGTTGTTGCATTTTCAAATGTTCCCAGTTTCATGAGAATGAGAGGGTAAAAGTATCCGCTTAAGGGACTATCATCATCATTACCATCATCGTCGTCGTCGTCGTCGTCGTCGTCGCCGTCGCGTTCTCTATAACTCTATATCATATTTATTCATTGTCTCATTTTTTGCTCTTTCACAGTTCCCACTTGTGAGCTTCCAATCGACCCTGGGCCGTGCAAAGGTTCGATTCAGAGATGGGGTTTCAATCCTGAATCGGGCGTATGTGAGGAATTTACTTATGGCGGTTGCCTAGGAAACGCGAACAACTTTGACACAGAGAGTGATTGCACCGATGAATGTGGTATGTATTTGTGATGACGTAATCAGCGATGTGCTTATAAAACAGATGTCTTGCATTAATTGGCAATGGCAGACTATTTTCGATACTCCTACGCCCCCCTCCCGTCTCCCAGTCTGCGAGAATTATGCAACAACAATAATAGGGAACAAGCAAATTGGTATATCTTTAAATATTTCTTTTTTATAATAAAATAGCTACTAGTGATAAACACTAGTAACGCGGCGCTTCATGTTCTTATATAAGCACACGAACAACGGAAAACTGACAGAAATTAAACACAAATTTTAAAAGATCAATAGAAATTTATGGTTGAGCTGGGTTCATCTCATTGTTCTCATATTACAAGTTCTGCGTTCTACCAAGAGAGCTAACAGCCCTTAGTTGATGAGGATGCTACATTGCTGTTTCTTGAAATGGTATTTGCTAGCCATTTTCACATGAAACTTGTTTTTTGAAATATATATTTTTTAAACATTTCGTTATCTCTAATTTTTGCAATTGACAAACAAATAATGTTATCTTCCACAACAGGGTGTATAACTGCCGACTGCTTTGTCAGACCCTGCGAGTTTGCAACATGTGCAGCTTACCCAGAAGCTACCTGTGTAGACAACTACTGCGGCGGATGTTTCACGGATTGGTTTAACGGTGACACGGAGGTGGATTTTGATATAGTAAGTAGGTTTGGAAACAGGAAAGCTTAGATCTGATCTATTAGAAATGATCAATAATTAAATATATAGCGTGACAAACATTTAACTTTATGGTATTCCAGAAAGATGCTTCTTTCAAATATTGAATATTTCTATTTCCAAAAATCGTGAAGGGAGTTTGGGTTCAGCTATAATTATCAACCGTTGTTGCATTTTCAAATGTTCCCAGTTTCATGAGAATGAGAGGGTAAAAGTATCCGCTTAAGGGACTATCATCATCATTACCATCATCGTCGTCGTCGTCGCCGTCGCGTTCTCTATAACTCTATATCATATTTATTCATTGTCTCATGTTTTGCTCTTTCACAGTTCCCACTTGCGAGCTTCCTATCGAGCCTGGGCCGTGCAGAGCTACATATCAGAGATGGGGTTTCAATCCTGATTTGGGCGTATGTGAGGAATTTATTTACGGCGGTTGCCTAGGAAACGCAAACAACTTTGACACAGAGAGTGATTGCACCGATGAATGTGGTATGTATTTGTGATGACGTAATCAGTGATGTGCTTATTTAACAGATGTCTTGTATTAATTGGCAATGGCAGACTATTTTCGATACGCCTACGTCCCCCCCCCCCCCCCCACTCCTTCTCCCAGTCTGCGAGAAGTATGCAACAACAATAATAAGGAACAAGCAAATTGGTATATATTGAAATATTTGTTTTTCATATTTAAATAGATCATAGTGATAAGCACTAGTAACGTGGCGCTTCATGTTCTTATATAAGGGGGGAGGGGGGCAGGTGATCGTGGAGGCGCTTTCAACTGCAGTGTTAGTGATATTGTGTTAAGCCCATAGCTGCAGTCTTTGATATATCTTTACAGTAGGCTGTAATTGAATATCACGTCCCATCATAGCGATTTATTGTAGAAATATGACGGGAACGAAATGGGGGGCGTGGTCCTGGTGGCACTGCCCCCGTACACTTCACCTCACTCACACACACACACACACACACACACATTATAAGCGGGTTATACACCGCCAGTGATGGAGAAAGATGAAATGAATGTAAACAGTAACTGAAGCTTGTGTAAATTATCGTAGTATGCTGTATATATATATATATATATATATATATATATATATATATATATATATATATATATATATATATATATTGTGTTTGTCGGCTTGTGTGTAAATTGGTGACCATAAGTTTCACAGCATGTGTCAGATTTTCTTTTTTGTCTTCTTAATTTCGCAGATTAAATAAAACCGAAAACCCGAACCCGACATCATTCTAGGTTGATGAAGGTGCGTGGCAATTTTGTAGGCTTTGATATCTTTTAAAAGATGGTTTTGGGGTTACTTGAAGAACTTAAATCATTCATGAAATAAATAGATTAAAGACTTAGATTCTATGATAAATCAATTTATATTTTCCTTTTACGGCTAACAGATATATATATATAGAGAGAGAGAGAGAGAGAGAGAGAGAGGTGGGTGGAGAGAGAGCGAGTACAAATCCAAGATATATATATATATATATATATATATATATATATATATATATATATATATATGTATATAAATATATAGAGAGAGAGCGAGTACAGATCCAAGATGAGCGACCACGGGTTCAAGCCAGATAAAACTATGCTAGAATACCAGTATATGTATATGAATCGCTACCAATCTGCTTGAGAGATTATCAAGCCCAGTATATTTGACCACCGACGACTCCTTAAAGATACATATGTAGCAGTTCTAGAATGCCATTGATATACAGACGTCATCTTAACCTACATATATGATTCCAATAACTTCAGTGATGAATATGCATATTCCTCTTATTGACGTAGAATAATGCATAGAACAGTCATCGGAACGCGTAGTATTTAGTTACAACTTCAAAAAGCAAAATAGACCAGATGTTATTTCTAAACCTCTTTAAAACATATAAGAAAAAGATAATTCCAAATAGGTTCCTCTAAAAATTTTGATAAATGAAACTGCGCTCACCTTTTTACGATCCAAGCGGATCACCTATAGGATACGTCATCGGAAGGGCTCAGCGGCTCTTGCAAATAAAATATTGGGGAACAGACTAGCTATGTAAACTAAAGCAAAAAAAAAGGGTTTCTAGAAGAAGACAAGCAAGTATATAACAGATCAGAAGCGTTTAAAATGACAAAAAAAAAATACTAAGAGGGGGAGCTGACTATACTGGGAGGCTGCCCCAGACCTGACAATACCACCCACCTGTGAGGAAACTAAACTAAGAAAAGAAATAAAAACGTCCCGGTGACTGGGCTGTATATATATATATATATAATATATATATATATATATATAAATATAAATATCTTTGAAGTGACACATTTATATATATATATATATAATATATATATATATATATATATATATATATATATATATATATATATATAAATGTGTCACTTCAAAGACGCGTAAGAAAGGAGCATTTCTGGACGCTAAAAACTCAATTGGTTACTTATTTATTGCTTTTAATACACAAGATTTTAAACAACAAACAGCAACCTTTGTGTATTCGACTTTGTTGACATCCAAATTTTAGTCTTTTTGGAGTAACAATAAAAGTGAATCATAAACGACCGTGAAACACAATCCGCATGACAAAAACTGATATTGCTAGGAGCTGAAGTATCGTTAAAAAAGAGCAACTGTTCACGGAGTCGATCAAAAATAGGAAAAAAGGAAAATATACTATTTCAACGTATTGAGTTTGTTCCTCTGTAGTTGTCAGTACAATATTTTCAACAACGTTAATTGTTTGCGATATTGTTTACATCCGAATACGTCTTCTTTTGGAGAAACAAACGGTAAAACAACCAGATCAGTATTGCACAAACTGCTAGTGCCAGGAGCTTATGAGCCTGGCGAGAAGCGAGAGCGAAGCCATAAAATACTTTATATTGATATCGTAGAAGAAGTTTGATAATACTGTTCACGTTGTTATATGCAAATCCGTTCACTTTATACTATATAAATATGAGACGCACTGAAAACAAGAGCCCAAGGGTACTGTGGTTCCTTGCATAGGGGTATATGACAATACACATAAGATTATCAAGCAAGATTGGGCTCAAATAGTCCAATTGTGGTCCTACATGTACCCATAAAGTAACCAACACTATAGCCAACACTTTTGTGATCACAAATTGTGATCGGATTTTTGATCGGAAGGCATTTTTGAGATCTGAATATGGCGTCGAAAATGTATGAAAGATAAGGTCACCTACAAGCGGGTCAACAGATATGATAAAATTGGTGACCTCAAATCACATGACCGTTAAGTTTGAAAATGTTCCACCACCCCATTCACAACTTGTCCCAAAATATCAACCATGTCACACCTTGGCATTGGGAGTTAATTGCATTATATGTCTAAAAATTAACTTTGAACTTGTATACATACATAACTTTACACACAAAGGTCACCCGGGGGTCAACCCATTGACATTTTTGATCGGTGAGACCTAACTAGAGCATCAAAACTGTAAAAATTCAAACATTTTTTATTTGCCCATTCCCCCCCCCCCCATACTATTTTTTTAACGTTAATTGACCTTTGGTGACCTCGGATCACATGACCATTAAGTTTGAAAATATTCCCCTTTACCATTTGCAACTTGTCCCAAAATATCAACTGTGTCACATCTTGGCACTGGGAGTTATTGTACTAAATGTCTGAAAATTAACTTTGACCTCATATAAACTAACACACAATGGTCACAAGGGGGCAACCCATTGACATTTTTGATCGGTGAGACGTGAATATAGCATCAAAACTATTAAAATTCAAACTTTTTTTCTTTGCCCATTTTCTCCCCCAAAATGCTAGTTTTTTAACATTAATTGACCTTTGGTGACTTTGGATCACATGACCGTTAAGTTGGAAAATATTCCCCTATACCATTTGCAACTTGTCCAAAAATATCAACTGTGTCACACCTTGGCACTGGGAGTTATTGCATTAAATGTCTGAAAATTAACTTTGACCTTGTATAACTTCACACACAAAGCTCACCTGGGTGTCAACCCATTGACATTTTTGATCGGAAGGTACCTTTGATACCCAAATCTAGCATGAAAACCAAACATTTTCTTTTTCGCCCGTTTCCTCCCAAAATTAGCACATTTTTTCTAATGTAACCTTTGACCTTTTGACCTTGGTTTCAGATGTAGTTTGATCACCTGATTAAAAAAAAAAACAACACGACAAGTCTGTACAGCCATCCTAACTCCGACCGAAAAACTTTGAACCCATATAACTTCGCACATGAAGGTCACACGGGGTCAACCTATTGACATTTATGATCAGAAGGTACCTTTGACATCTGAAAATAGCATCGAAACTGTAAAAATCCCCAAAACACTTAAAGGTCACCAGAGGTCAAATTGAGGTCAAGGGTCACCCAGATGCGGGTCGACAATTGGATTACATTGAAGCAACTCCCAACCCTAACAGACAATTCGTTCTCAAGTTATCGCAAAAATACTAGTTTTTTAACATTAATTGACCTTTGGTGACCTCGGATCACATGAGTGTTAAATTTTAAAATGTTCCCCTAACCAGTTCACAACTTGTCCCAAAATATCAACCTTGTCACACATTGGCACTGGGAGTTATTGCAGTTTTAATATTTCCGTTTTGTGGACCATAACTGACCTTTGGTGACCTTTGTGGGCACCAAAAACAATAGGGCACACCTTCTCCATATGGCGGATCTATAGTCCAAGTTTGGCCTCAATCCAACTTTCCCTTATTGAGATAGAGCGTACCCAAGCAAGTGTCACAGACGCACACACAGACACGCAGACACAGACACACAGACACACACTCACACCCACACAAACCTGACTACATAGGTTCCTTTTGCTAAAGCAAGGAACCAAAAATGGAAAAAAAAATTAGTTTGGTTGGTGCCTTGACCATAGTTATAAGATAATTACGTTCTTTTTGGATTAGGCCTAAACATGTGCAGTTATAAATCACTTCTTGTTGGCTTAAGACAGCGGCTTTTATATACCAAAGCCTTGATAAATTATTGCGTGAACGAGAAATTAGATTCAATGACCTGCACTCTTCATAACTAAATGCATACACGGTCATGATACGGAAAAGTAAAGGTGCCATATATCAATTTACTTGTCAGCTATCTATCGATGAGAACTTGTACTGCACAAATTGCTGCAGTGAAGGCTTGATAGCGCATGCATATTAATTTGACAATCTAGTTCGTAAGTGCTTTGGGATTTTATTAATTTATTTTACAGTGGATATGGTACAGTAAAGTCTACTTAACTTTGAGCACAAAGGAAGAACGACTATGCTATTATACAGGAGTCCATTGTAGACCTTTCCAGTACCGTGTCTTTTGTGAGGATTAACCGCACACCTGAAAACACCAGACAATACATTATAATTGATTGATAAATACACATATGATATTGCTAAAAAAAGCCTCAATTGGATGGGGTGAAGTAAGGTCTCAGTTTGTGTGTGGCCTTGAATAGACGGAACCGTCAGGAAACCTTCAAAGGAACATATAGCCTTGTAACAACTGTTGGTTAACAAAAATTATTACAACGCAATATTTGTCCCATATAATTTGCATGATTATGATACATTTCTTATAGACCATCGTAATAAAAACAAAATAAAAAATGACCATTTAAATTAATTGCAATTAACGTGTGCTCTGCGTGTTTGTTAATATGATTCTGGTCACTTTGGCTTTCGATAAACTTGACGATTAACGGTTCATGTAGAGACCAATGAGGCTCGTTAAAATCCAATATGATCCTTTAAAAATGCAATTATGCAAGTCATAAAAGTAATTAAAAGTTATATCCTGTTTGCATGAACCCGTAAGTATTCGGGCGTATCAAGATGAAAAGAACATACGGTGACTCATGGCAACTGCAATTGGCAACAACTTGTTTTTGTAGATTATTGACAATAAATATATCGCTTTTAGTGAATATCGGTTCATAAATCAATCTTATACGACACATTTTGTACTGCATTTTATAAACGTGAACATAAAAAAATATGAATCGTTTCATACCGGCGATCCTTTTCGGAGTGTTTATGCTGGTCCCGGATCCAGCGATAGGTAAGTGATAGCCTATATCTGTTGTAGAAAATTGCGTCTTTATTTAGTGGTCGGAATGACTGAATGATAGTTATACTTTACTGCGTCAGACAACTCTGAGTTGTCTGACGATCGCTATAACGCGTGAAACTCCGAGTTACAACTACTAGTGTTCCACTAGTCTCATCTAGTATCAACATATATATATATATATGTATTGATTGATTTGTACGACATTGTCCTCAATATATATCACTATATGATTGTTTATACACTTTCAGTATAGCTTTGATTGTAGTAAACAGTGTTTTTATGGCTAAATAAACAGATTATGTTTGTCGGTCCGCTCAAATTTCATCTACCTGAAGTTTGGGACGGTATACACGAAGGAGCACCCTGTTTCATCATAGATTGGAATATGGTTCAGCCAATACATATAAGTCCCCTTAAGGAGAGGGCATTGTGAAGGATATTTCGATGGTCATGACGGGCATAGGTGTGAAACGATTCTTAATGAACATTAGTAAGAGTTTCAGATTCAAAAACAAAGCACATTTATGTCTAATGACAATCGTTCTGTTTCTATATAAATTACAGACTTTCTATGAATCTCGGAAGCAGTGTAGTTAGTTGTGTTCAGGTCAATCCATGTTTTAGTCGTTATAAGATTCGACATCACATGACCTTATGGTAGGCGTTTTAAACACGGAAACAAGATAAATTCTTGTCTTCTTTACTCACCATATCACCGGCTGTTCCATATAGAGAATCGAAAGCAGTACTATGAACCCTATAGGCCTACTTAAGCCATGCATGGAGCTGTTATTAGCTGCCGCGTACAACAACGGCTTGGCATGGATAAAAACAAATAATGGTGAAGGTATAGAGGAATGAGAACTAAATTTATATCAGATTAAATTTATTAATAATAATCACATGCTGGTAAAAAGCCTTCTTTACTACACAATATATTATTCTGTTGATTAAATCAGGAGACGGACCATTTGCCTGCAGCCGAGTTCAATGTAACCCCCCGTATTGCCATCAAATATATGAAGGAGGTTCGCCCGAGGGAAAATGTTGCCCTATGTGCAGTCATAACATCCGTAAGTAACACGCATTAATATCTTGATGTTGGAAAGTCGAAAGTTGCCAAGCCAAGAGACAAGCACAAACGAAATAGAACATATGCATGTTCCTTATGTTTATGCTACATGAAGAGTTGACAAAGAATTATTACACAGTATATACTGATTACCGATAAGCTGATGTAATATTGTCATTTTCAGCAGTGTGCCATATTCAGGTATTTCTGGACCTATATACTAGTCATCTGTTTTTTTTTTTACTTGTACCAGAACGACGACGAGTTGTGTGCAGCTTGGTCCGTTGCTCTAGCCTCAGTTGCCCACCAGGATTTGAACAATTCACTCCGCCGGGTCAATGTTGTCCCTTGAGATGTAGGCGAACAAAAGGTAACCGACATGTAAAGATAAGGTAACTATATAGTTACAGTGCATGGAGTTAGTATCGTAAATCCGTCGCAGACTTGGAATTGTGTATTGATTGGGTACTATAAATGACGCAATATATCCTCTTTCAATAAAATATGAAGTGGTGAAAAACGGGCATATAACCTCATATAGAAACGTCCGAATGGCTCTTCACTTTACTCAGTTGGATTTATCATATTTAACTTCTTTCCTCCTCTCCACTCCCCTCTCGTCCCTCCACCGTTTACTCATAACCTGTTTGACAACCTTTTCGGAAACCAACTAAGCTACAGCTCCCCCATTCCCATTCCCATCAAACCACCGACTTTCACTCACATTCATTCTTTATAATTTCAGTACAAATGAAGGAATACGTAGAAATCCACTTGAGCAAGTTGTAGTACTGTACCCGGCACCCTACTGGTAGGCTTTCAAAAAGAGAAGTAAGAAAAGAAAAACATGTAGAAAAACGTCAGTGTTATCCTTCAGAGCAACACCCATCCCTAGCAGTCACAACACCCCCCCCCCACTCCCCAATCCCACCCGGTCAACCAACCTTAATCTTCTTACGCATTAAGCAACACGAGTACAACCAAAATGACATAGACACATGGTTCCTGCATGGCAAGTATTGCGATGGACTGAATCATGCCAATTCATTTTTCCTTATTCTTTTTTAAATTGTATTTTTTTTAGATTGTAATAACTCTAAGATAACATTCTTTTATCCAGTTGACTGCAGCCTAGTCCTTTGTGCCCTCGTTATCTGCCAGGAAGGGTATGAAACATTCACTCCAGATGGAGAGTGCTGCCCCAGATGCAGGCCTTTCCAAGGTAAACAACACGTAGTGTTAGAATTAACATTAAGAAGATGGCCTTCATAATAAAAATGTAGTCAGATGAACCTATAACAAATTATGTTAAAAGAGCCTGAATCTACACCCCGCCACCCTACCCCCGTTCCGTTTCGTATGGCACTGTGCATTGACAATGATTTTTATCTATATATTTAATGGATGGCATTTCCCACAACGATATGCACTAAAATTAAAGCAATCTAATCGTATTTCCAGAAACCGCGGTACCTAATCCGGGTATTCAACTCTACCTGTCTGCCCTAACTCTGCCTTTAGTAGTTGCTCGCTTTTTTATATGTAACCTCACATAGTAACAGATTGAAGTCTGTTAAAACGACAAAGAAACAAGTCCTTCTTTATATATTAATGATTGTTTTTTCTTGCATTTGTTCTGCAGCCTAAATCAACGAAATTTGACCAATAGTTCTGAGATCGTCTTGAACTGTCTTCGCTTTGTGGAATTTTTAAACGTGACTTTGGGTGTTTTGGGAAATTAAGAGTCGATAATATTTTAAAATTGAAAGAAGTATATCAACCAGTAACAACGAAATCTATGAGATGGACAAATTCATGATAATGTATATGCACGTGTATTGCCTATAGTACGGTGACCTCCTACACAATTTTGGTATATTCTAATTTTAGGGTAGAAATAAGAAAATTAATCAATAAACTGTTTGTTTAATAATTTAGATTCCCATATTTTTAATCGGTAAATAGAATGCAAGGCGTAATGAGTATAAGAGTCACCTTGGCAAAACAAACTTTTATCTACGGACTTAAATAGGAATTAAGGTTGTACTGTGTGAGTGGAATCAAGAAAAAAATTGATCAATATAAATGCACATGAACATCTGCCACTCAATTTATACATTGTTTTGTAAAAAAATGTCAAAGTAAAATTGTGACAAAGAGTGTTAGAGCCATTAAGTATTGGCTATAACATGCAGTGCCAATTAATTAACCTACCAGTAAAGAAGCTTTTCATTGTTCATCAGAATGTAAGCCTATTGACTTGTAGAAGTAATACAATGGCACAGAACTCACTGACATTCTGTCAATATCAAGGTTTAACCATTGACGTGTTAAACAAAAGGTCGACTGCAAACTTAGAACAGTTTAAAACATCTTCACTAAATGTTTTAAAATAACCGACAGAGAGCTTTTCTGTTCAAAACTTCAAAGTAAACTATTGTAAGAGAGAGATATAAAGGAATCTCAATAAACGTTTTACTTCATATATTTTATGGATTAATAGAGTTAACTCAAATAGTAAAGAAGCCTTTAACTTTGAATTATCCCGGTATTATATATGTTGAACGAAACAATTACTTGTCCCTTTGGGGGAGATTGGGGGCATGGGGGGGCATGGGGACGGTGATTGTTCCCCATTGTATGTCAAATAATTTCACTATCGCACCTCTGTCGAATAAACTATTTGGTTTAGCTTCCTGGAGAACCCTGGGCTTCCCAGTGAAAGTTTTAGTGCTTTTGCTTGGGCCTTCAATAAATAAAGCCTTTCAATTGAACTCCACATTGAGTCCACTTTCAGTGCATCAAATTAAAATCAACGAAAACAGACACTTCATCATAAATAATAGCGCTGGTTTAAAAGTCTATTTTGTATTGATATTACTGTTATGTCTCATAAAAGCATCCATACATTCAAAATAAGGCGAATAGCGTCTCATTAGGACGCGTATTCAGTGGACGGTGGCTGCACACATGCCGGTCGCAAATAGTGGTCATAGAGCCTCTGTATATCGGCAAGGATTCACGCACCCCACCTAGAACGCTTCTGCAGTCGATTGACCGACCCTATTCGCCTCCTCTCGGGTTCTCTTGCGACATCAAGGTAGATATGGACACGGGGTCCTAGGCCACAAAATGTGCCATACCACAACTGGAGCGTTACTATGAACTCCAGTGTGAGTTGAACCCTAGCACGCTTTACACAGCCAGCCAGCCAGACGTGGGTTTTTCACCAGTCTCTATCACATTGTCCATCACGTCAGATAGTAAGATATATGTTTGAGTTACAGTAATATATACAAACTTCATAGAGGAGTTTTCGAAAGGGGAAAGAAGTATAACTTAAACCAACTTCAGACGGATTCGAACCTGGAACACCGAGTAACCTGTCCACAGCTCAGCAAAGTGCGCCACCTGACTAGTTACATCTCAACCAGTAATGAATTGCGCAATTTCAACGAAACCTCCCAAACTCTTCCTCACATTAGCACAATGGATGAGCATACTTCAATGTACAATAAGCTTACAATGTGTGTGTGTGTTTTTTTTTATCATCTCTACACACAGGAAATGAACAATAATTTCTTTGAAAGATTTAAATGTACAATAGTGTCTTATATGTATTACGATATATGGATGAGGTTTAAGCTCGAAATATACGAATATTTCGTTCCACCTTCGATAGTTCCAGAAAAGAAAAATATCCACGGATTATGCGGTGCATGAAACGAACTTTTATTCATTTTGTACTCTGTTAATTCAGGTGAATGATGTAGAGTTCAAAGGTCAAATTTAGTTGTTGTTATTTGCAATAACTCCAAGGGGATACATTAAATGTTCACAGGCATAATGGAAATATTTAGTACAATCAAATATGTGGTTAATGTATATTTTTAGCTCAATTTAATGTCAAAAACTCCTCCTAAACGATTTGCTGGCGATGAAACATGCAACTTCGTGGATTGCCCGCTTGTTTTCTATTTTTAACTGAGTATGCATTCCTGAATAATGAATTAACCCAAGCAACACTATTCAGACCGGTTCACGTAGAGTGCATATATAGTTTCCACGAAGCATGCAGTTCGAATGCAATGTTCATAGTACGTGTCATGCGTGAAAGCAATATATTGATTGAAAGCATGCATTTGGAAGTGAATTTGCTCATCAACTGGAACAAACTATAATGTTAATCAAATAAGAGTTACTATATGGCACGGGCATGTTGACACTCATTCAATTATGCATGCGAAAACATGACTGGTGTAGTTGTGATCCGTTGGCTAAAAATGAACCACACGAAGCAACTATATAGCTTGGACCACCCCCCCCCCTCCCCCACACACACACACTTAAAATGGGCTGAGAAATATTGTGAAGGGTTGACATGACGAAGTAAAATTTCAAATAGGAGGCCAAGTCTGCTCCCTCTCAATTGGAATTAATACAGGTTGATCGATATTTTACTGGTGTGTTTATATAAGCTGTAACTTATCATGAGGATGGACGGTGCTGGGGTGGGAGATTATTAACGGATCCATGTACTGGCACTCTACATGGGCCTTTTTTTGTTTCTAGTTCAAACTGCTTGAACTGTTTAAAGGTGATGAGTATGCCGGGCGAGGCATGCAGTGAGTAAAGGGGAGTCACAGCGGTGGAATGGAACCCCTTTGCTTCTGACGTGTGTACGCCATTGCCATTTTAAGAGAACTTCATGAAGCAGTCTTTAATGCTTTCACTTCTTCAAATATAGCTGAAAGACCCAGCTAATTTTCGTACATATGTTTTTGTTCTGATATTCGCAGTGTGCTTAATTTTTAAAGACTCACATCAGTATCCGATACGTGCGTATGAAATAGCACATATACAGTAAGAATAGGGTAAATTGTTTATTTGTCTTATGAGTTTGTCTTTGAGGGCGTTGTGGTCAAGTGGTTAAGGCAGTGGACTTGTGATCTAAGGATTACAGGTTCGAGCCCTGGCCAGATCATTGCGTTGTGTCCTTGGGCAAGGCACTTTATCTCCATTGCCTCTCTTCACCCAGGTGTATAAATGGGGACTTGCGAGGTGACTTGTAAATATAGTTGCGTGCGCCGGTTTGTGGCTGCACCCTATGGGAATTCAAACAATCTCTCCTGGGGCACTGTGGTGCCCCAGGAGAGATTGTTTGAATTGTGCACACTTTGGTGTGTATGTGTGACAAGTTACCAATGACCAGTAAAGCGCATAGAACTTTAGGATTATGCGCTATATAAATAACGGGGTAATAATAATAATAATTACTTCACTCTACTAATTTGTAAAAATGATTCTGCAAAAGACTAATTTGTATAGCACCTCAGAAGTCTTGTCCTACTACGCATACACAGGGCTGATGTTGCGTGTGTTATAAAAACAACTTGTTCACGTCCCCCATTGTGTCGCTTATATTTTCCGTGATAGTTTAAGTAATAAGTTTAATTAATATCATTGATTTTTTATTCGTTTTTTCTACGAAATGACACTGAAAGGTAAAATGTCAAGTCCTTGGGAAGGTGATTAGCAGATGATGTTGGCAGAACACTTTTTCACTGGTGAAATTAATCAATTGAAGCATATTTATTTGGTCAATTTCATTCTACGACCGATAATGACATCACTTGAACGAAACTTTCCATAACAAATAATCCAAATTCCGCTTGTTTCTTTTACAATTTTTAATACCGTTTTTTGGAAACGAATAGTCCCTTGTTTTTACTTACAGAGAGAAGAAAGTTCCATGATGGCATAGCAAAACGTCCATTGTAATCCATACCCTGTAGGACTAACGAGTTATAAATTATCTGGCAAAGGTAGAATATTAAAGGCATTGAAGACTCGCCCATCTGTAAAAGTTAACTTTCTGTTGCTTGCTAGTGACGTTTTGTTCGTGTCACTACAAAATGCAGACAGTAATGAAACGTGATACCTTGTTATCTTTAGCTGGACCTGAGATGTCCATCGCTGTATCGTTCATACACTGTGCTGTGGGTATTGATCGTATAATTGCTGTATGTACTGACTGTACACTAATGTCTAATTACCGACGGTAGCAAGCTGTGTGTGTATCGATGGTGTGTCTAACACTTCTGTTACACCTCATTCGAAACTAGGTCAGATTACCGAAATTAGACGTTTCTTTTTGCGCGAGTCTTCACACCCTTTAAGTGCAAGACTTTGCAATAAATCAGATATAAGCCTTCTATTTTAACTATCATTTAGCCTACCACTGGCATAGTCCTCTAATTGTTATTAATAACCCTCTATATTTTCACTGCAAGGGTGGGATGGGGAGGGAGGGGGAGGGGGGTCAGTATCAATCAGTTCAGTGTCTGGTTTTATGTTGGTCCATATGCAGTTCCTGCCTCCCCATCCTCATCGCACCCACCCCCCCCCCTCGACACACTCTTACACAATACACGACAACGCCATTTGCTCTACCAGTATATCTATGAACGTATACTACATTGCTTTAGCGTGTAAACGTAAATACCTGATAGATCATAATGTAACACATAGCCTAATCTGATGTCCTCGAAACGTAATACAGATGGCTGTTATATCCGTCAACAACTTCACACCATATAATGCATAATTTTGATACACCTTTCAAGGTTTAAAACTAAAACCAGATGATTTGCTATGAGTATTATTATTGTGAAGTCTTTAATTAATTAATATAGCGAATGAACGACGCTGCAAATCACTTCATTTAACAGTCAATATATATATATAAAGATGAAGCTTGTACTAACTGTCGTGCTCTTGCTGTCAGTGCTGTCGGTGGCGCTTACTCAGAGTCTTGGAGAAGACGGTAAGTCATTCCCTGTGGTGTAAACTGCCGTTCTATGTTATATTCTATGTATATTCTATGTATATTCTATGTATATTCTACTAATCCCCTTACATATATCTCTTTGTGTTCACCATGCTCATTAACCTGTCTGTATTCTGTGCGTGTTTTGTCCCTTATGTTACTGTTACTTATGATTTAGCCTTTGAAGAAGATCCTGCTTGGATCGAAACGTCAGGCCAACTTACTTTTACACATTATTGTAAACGTGTCATATTTATATAAGTCTATATGTATGATATATATGATTTAATAATAACTTGGTTTTAAGGTTAGCTGGGGAAGAATTCTAACAATTTCAGTTCCCGAACGTCCCTTCTATTCTCGACATTCTCACCCTGTACATGCTGATGGCCCTAATCTACTTGGCTATGGATGTTACGTCCAGTGCCACGGTAACCGGAAATGTATACCATATTTCCACTGTCGAGACAGCTTTATCTTTAACATAGGCTTAGGAACTGGGGAGTGGAGCAGTGGAGCAGGAGCGTATTTCTGCCAATCACTTTCTCACCTTTAGGGATGCACTCCTCAGTAGGATTGCAAGGTAATCACATGACCGATTGTTCGTTTCATGCCTCAAAATAAGTATAATTTTCTTCTTCTTTATTCTTCACTCGAAATTTCAACCAAACGTGAATAGCAGCACTTCGTATAGTTAAGATTAAGTAACACAAATTTGACAAACATAATCACAATTTTCAAAAGATCAAAAGTCTCTTCTGAAGCACCGTAGCATCTATACAAAAATAACATTCTTCTCTGCTTCCTCAGCTTTGATATAGCTTCTTATGCCACTGCTTAATATCTATCGAAGAAGCACTAGGTCTATTCTGGTCTTATCGTTGCTAGCAAATGTATTCACTATAAATTTAGGTAAAGGACTGCAAAAAACAGGCTAACATGAAAATTAATAAAACTATAAAAAAAAACATTTGGTCAAATTTCCCATCCCATCGCATGTAAACAATGTGAAAGTAAACTACATTTGCCTACCAAGCGTGCGATGACACGAATGCAAAACTACCCCTCGCCACCCCCTGCCCCCCTCCCCCCCCCAAAAAAAAATGGAACACTAGCTTTCTGCAGACAGACATATGAATTAACGAAAGAATTCAAACTTCAGTATGAAATGTTTCCCCGAAAGGTAATTAGGGCGCCATTAAAGAACTAAGCATGCATAGACTCCGGATATGTGACCTGATTAATTCAAAGATGACATTGCAAGGGTCCTATATCTGTACCGCGTAAGATTTGTCATAGGAGTTCTACTCGTAATGTGTAAGGTTGGTGAGTAATATACATGTTTGAGTAATCGAGCGAGAAAATTTATTTCAGAATATATAATAAAATAAGTGTGTTCCTTATATGTCTTCTGCCGTGCAAGCAGTTATTTTCATTATAGATACATTTCCACTTTTGTTTTTACTTAAAGCCAGATTACGTTACCCCTATCAACATAATGGTGCTAGGCCAAAGATTTCAGGTACATGAATTGTACATGGTATAGGGGTTACCACTTGATGTCCCAAACACAACAACGTTAAACATTTATAGACATGTTAACTACATAATAATATCAGCATTGCCTAATTTAATAGTACCAAGTATAATTTTAATGTTCCTTGGTTAATTTTATTCTACCTGTTGAATTTTTTTCTAACATTGACAAAAAGTTCAGACCCTATAACGATATTAGAACCTTTTTTAGAATTGGCCAAAGGATTTGTACCAACGAAGCATTCAGCTTTCAGAACAGCATTTGTTTATGCTGCCGTGTTGGGATAATCGAACCGTTATAGTAATTACCGACTTTCCGCGTTATAGTCATTGGCTTTGCAATCCGCGGCGCCCTTCACAATTTTGCAAGGTCGGTAAAAGTGACTTAAAAGTTATCCCTTTCGGGAAACCAAAAACGTAACGACTGCCCCCTTTCTAGTTATCCGTTCTTAATCATTATTGTGTAGCGCTGTTAACTTCAATATAATCTGTAAATTGAGAGTATCGGAATAACAAGAGGAGATTTCAACACATGCATGGCTTTAAAATTCTTTCAATAAATTGTAAATACTAAACAGAATTCAAATATTTGAAAGTTTTAAGAAATACCAGAAGAAACCCCAAGGACAAGATAGGCAATTATCAATGTGGATAGAAACACCCTATTGAGATCTGCGTCGGCAAAATTTAAAAATATGATGAAAAAGTTTTCGACGTCTGGATAACTTTCGCGGCCCACAGCAAAAGGTTTGCTACTTACTTAGGTCTGTGTGTCTAAACCCGGTGATCCTATACATATATGTTCGTATTTAAATATAAAGCCATGCAGTACTGTTACCAAGTGTCCTGTCATCAGTAATGCATCCAGGTTTGATTATCCAACATGTTAGGGCAAGGGCGGCGGAATCGGGGGGCACAGGGGCACGTGCCCCCACTTTTCCTCAGGTTAAAAATGTGCCCCTTTTCTACATAACAATTGTACTCTTGATCACCTTATTAGGTCAGCGATATTTCAGTAAGGGATCTAATCCTAATTTAGAACTATTAATGAATTTCTGTGGGTCAAACTTATAGCCTACTATGAATGATGACTGAGTATAGTTTTAATATCCCATAACCTACCCCATCCTTTCGTATTTTGACATAGTTCATTTGCTTTCATGCATGCATCGATTGCGTGTGCAGAGACTTGGACTTTATAATGATTTCACCTCATTTTGTCTCGAAAGAAAACTCCCAGATTAAAAGTGCTTCCGCCGCCCTTGTGTTAGAGACACCTCGTGTTGTTAATCACCTATTTATTTCTTCAATCAGCCGACTGTAACAGACGCGGACGTTGCTTCAGAACCTTGAGACCTGTCTGTGGCACCAATGACGTCACCTACAACAACCAATGCTTCTTCGACTGGGCCAAGCTCTGCGATGACCCAAATCTTGAAATCGCCTACAACGGCAGATGTGCATAAAAAAAGTGAGGGGGAATATTCAATTGTTCAGAACGAACACATTAGTATAATATTAATTAAGATTCATTATGTAGCTACAGAACGCCAAAATGATATAAATGTTGGTAGCAATATCCCAATTAGAAATAGCAATGACAGTGTGGACTTGAGTACGGTTGTGTTTGGAGGGTGGGGGGGGGGTAACGACGAAGGCTATTCGGAAGTCATAACGGCGTAATTTGTAGTTTAAAGAAATGTCATGTTTCCAAGGGTTACTTGAAAGGATATTCGCACCCCACTCCAAAGCTGGTTACGCAGTTGGGTTTAGCTCTTCGTACGAATCAGGTTTTGCGCATTACGACATCAGTACACTGTAGGGTTCAGGTTACATAGTATATGCAAAGATTCAGATTGTGTATGTAATTTGCATTCTCGCACACTTTAATAGCAACACTTTTCCGTTATGATCATAAAATGTAAATATGGTATAACACTACAGTCCACTCTGGACGGTCTAAACCACCGTTAAGTTATTAATATACTTGTTCTTAGAGTCATCCTTTACAGAACTCTTCTCATATGTCGTCACTGATAAGAGTGACTGTATCATGGTCGAAGACCCAGATGGGTATCCAGGGCTGTGGGTGAACAGACCCTACCCCTCCCCCATTCGCCCTTCCCTGGATCGATCCTCCGCCCATTAACACTATTCTTGCTGCGCTACTACATTAGTGTTGTCATTGCGGTATGCAGTGATCCAAATCATCCAATGTATGTATATTTTATTGTTAAATTTCAGATGAAACTACAAGTCCAAGATGACAAGAGGCAAGCTGCAGAGGTCCATGAGACGCTGAATATTTAATGTTCCTTTATCTTAAAGATTATATTCTATTAAATTAAACTTAGGCAGGTGGAAGAACAAGACAAGACATCATTTAAATTCTTCCTTCTATGCTTTATTTCTAATATAAACGACAAACTTAAATCTAAAATGACGGGATTGGAAATATATCTTTGCTTTAATTTTGTTTTTATATTGCGTGGGGACGTGGTTTCCTATAATGACATAATATAATATAGAAATGGATCGATTGCCCCCCCCCCCCAAAAAAAAATGCTATCACAAGAGATGTTATTTAAGATATGGACATTATAACTGTATATCTACTTATTTACCAAAAATGATCCTAATTATGCATGTGGTTGATTAATCGTGCCACTTCAATCTTCCGAGATTGGCTATACACTCGTTCTAGATGATAAGATAGAAAACGAAAGCAACTAAAACTTTAAACACGGTCTGAAGGGAGTTGGGGTGGAGGGAGGGAGGGGATGGGGAGGAATTTGTTATACCCTCATTACTATCTATAGCATATCGTATATATTTAGCATGAATATACATGTTTACTGGTAAGATTCCATTTCTGTTCTCGAAAGAAACTGTTATATTTAAAGTGATGCACATGTGCAGTAATTACACTGCACACAACATTACTACCAAATTAAGAAGCAAAATAATAAACAACAATACAGTCTTTGTTATTTATTGAGACCATGTAGGACATAAAGACATGATCAAAACCCATGTCGTCTTAATTTTGTATGTCACAGGGTCCCTTTGGCATTCTTCAATATTTCCCGCCCCTCCCCTTACTTACAACGGACAAGACAGTATACTTCCCCATGATCAGCCCCCCCCTCCCTCTTTCTCAGAAATACAACTTTGGAATAGATTCCAATCTTCTGGATGATTTGGACTCGGATTTAGAATCGCATGAAATGGAATCGACAAATAGTCGTTTGGAGGGGGAGAGGGTTAGTTGGTCAAGTTCCAACGACCATCCACATTGCTCCAGGTCTCAGTGTGTTGGAAAATAATGTGGTGTTTCCTGTACTGAAAACAAAGATGTGTCGAAGGGGACGCCTTCATTGAGAAATTGTTGATTTCCATTGTATAGGCCTATGTTTATCTTCAGAAACATCCTAAAATTTCATTTGTTGTCGTTATAAACGCGTAATAAATAAGGTATCAAAATAGCTGTATATATGTGTATATCCGTCCACGAGGTTTGAACGAAGGGCCTAAAATGAAGAGAAAAAAGGGCGATTTCTTTTAGTGGCTCTCAATTCTGTGTATTTATTGAAATATTTTATTTGAAGAATTTCCTACGATCTGGTAAATTAATTAGCACTTCATTGCCTAACGTTAAGACTCTACGTATAATAGCAGTGTAGGTTGACGCTTCGCGGTGAGCTATTGATCTGCAAGCGGCAAGCCGGAAGTGGCTTCTGTGTATAAATGTATAATAAAGAGGGCGCGCTTTCATTTGGCTATCACACTCGAGGGTTTTCTCTGCACGTAGTATCATGGAGGTAAAACCGCCATGGTAGTATAGATTAACAGTTTTAGGATGTGGGGGCGCACTCTAGAACCAATTGCACAGCAGTAGTAAAGGCCGCGATAGCCTAACGTACTACTTCTAGGGTCTTGAACAAGACTACATGTAACTGGACAACACGTCTGAAACACGACATTTGATGAGTTGTTAAATTATACTAACATTAACACTGGTTAAAAAGTCTTCAAATTGTCGAGACGTCACATTATATCCTAACACAGTACGCACAACCCTTCAGAACTAACGTACTATACTGTTCCTTTACTAACAGTTAAAGAGCAGAATGACATGCAGGAATATTCTAAATGCAACACCAAATGCAAAACAAAATACATTTAGGGAAAATTTGCAGAATAGTTCATTCGAGACAGTTGTAGGGGTTTACTATCCAAGTACGCACTCTGACAGTTCGTTTTCAGTGGTCGAGTCCTCAATTATTGAGACGGAGGTTTTCATCAGATTTAGCAATTCTTGCCCAAAAGATTCCTTCAGCGACAAATGAGAGATACCAGTGTTGTTTGTGAGTATACTAATGTGCAATCATAGTTGAAACTTAATACCATGAACTCAGCCTTTGAGCTCAGTTTGTTTACCATGCACTCTGCTGTGTATTGCTTTACCAAAAATTATAGATAACGATCAAACTATGCGTATTTTTTATAGTTTTTCTCCTTTTTCTTTAAGTTTTTCTGGCAACTTATATCGTGTCTTTTGTTATATTTGCTGCAAAGTCCTTTTGAAAAAGAACAGAGAGTGAAGCAAACATTGACGACACAATTGTTCTTTTTTTTCTGTTTTTTCCCCCCTCTTGCTATTGACTGTAAACGAGACAATGAAAAGCATTCATAAGCTTCGAACCACTGAAGCACTGAAGCAGAGTGCAGTGAACTGCTGGCACCCATTACATTGCAGTGAATAACCAAAGACTTACACTTGAACTCTTTTACGAAAACCATTCTTTGAAAGTAAGTGTTCGGTTTGATGCAAATGCCCCGAGGAGGTCTTTTTTATGTGTCAGGTACTATTGTACTATATGTTTGGGTTACAAGATGATGTCATAGACCGATGTTTTCTAAACACCCCGCTCATACAATGCAGAGACTGAACAATCGACTTGGAATTAATTATTTTGAAGCCAAACTTCTCTTTTGAAATTAGAGAACTCGCACGCCCACGGATCCTTTGTTACGGTGGGTTACTAAGTTATCCATACAAATACGTGCCAAAAACTCTAAAGTATTATTCATAAACAAATTCGTTGAACCTAGAAATTGAACCAAACTTCTAGTTTTCACAAATAGCAAGGGAAACACGTTAGACTATACCATTACTATAAACGACTCTACTATACATAGTGTAAGTAGCACACAATTTTTAGGTGTCATAATTGATCATAAATTAACATGGCAAGAACACATTCGCGAAGTAACTAAAAAGGTTTCTAAAACAGTAGGGGTTATTAGCAAAATAAGATATTGTATTCCAAGAAATATTTTACTGACCCTTTACAATGCTCTGATTTTTTCTCAGCTAAATTACAGTATTTTGTTATAAGGGCGTTTTGCAAACTCGTATTTGAATCCACTATACATTATTCAAAAACGTGTCCTCCGAATGATTTCAAACTCGTCTTATACTATCGTCATACGTTATAAACTTCTCACTTTGAATGATTTGTACAATGAGCACATACATAACTCCCTGGCTGATGTTTTCAATTCGTTTTTTATATTAAATAACAATTATCATTCCTATCCCACTAGAAATAAGGACAATATTATGCATCCATATACTAGGAAAACGATAGCACACTCTCAAGGCAGAAGCTCCGGCCCATCATTTTGGAATTCTCTTTGTGATAATATAAAAGTTTCTCCCAGTTTAAATATTTTCAAAAAACGGCTGAAATCGCTCCTTGTCTTAGATTATGATTACTGACTTCTTTTTTATTTGTTATTGAGTTAAAATCAGTACTATAATTATTAACTCCATATTGGGACCAGACTAAAACATTTCTTTCAGCAAACTTCCTTCTGGTTCCTCTTCCTTTATTGTTCTGCCATTATTTTTGTATAATGTTAGTAATTAGCATACTCTGTATTCATTGTTATAATCGTATCTTTTGTAAAAGCTACAATTAAAAGGAAGAAATAAACGAAATGAAACGAATAAAACAATATGTGCATGGTCAAAACAACTCTAGATAACGAATCTTTATATGGGAATAGTATTAGTGGTTTGAAATTTATATACATACTTAAAAAGTTGTGTCCTTGAGGCAGGATTTTTGTTGTGTTTCTGGGTCACGTTGCATGCATGTGTTACAAGGTGATAAGCCACGCGTCAACACAACCTACACAAATAAGTTATGGTCTCAATGACTAACACACGAAATCGGCGGCGTAACGATTCACTTGGAGGAGGGGGAGGGGCGATTTCCAGGGGGACAAGTTTATAAAGAGGCCCCGAAGAGAGTGCTTCGAGCAACCGTGCGCTGTCGGACAGAACTTTTTCTTACCATGGGCACCTTCAGAGTGAGGGTCACTGAATTTATCTATTATGTTACTGGCATATATGTTGCATATACGGTACATGTATTTTCTTGAAAATAAATATTTTCTTGACAATAAACAAACTAGTTCGATGAGATTCGAGCCTCCTCTCATCCCCTGGCTTGACACCGCTGCACAAAGTTCATATGCTCAGGCTGTATGATATACCTGATGGTTTGGACGATATTAAAAGTTGAAAGTTGTTCATGATATAAAAGTGAACTTTTTGTGACTAAGTACTGGAGACTACTCAATGAAAATTATGATTTCATAACCCTTTGATAGTGTTCTCATGGAGTAATCTTCACATTTCAATTCAGAAAATAAGTAATAAGTCGTTTTTAACAGTATTCTCCATACTTACGACACCCTCTGTAGGCCCATTGCGACTTCTACAGTTTATTTATACGTATTAGATGTAAAAAGAACAATGAACATCATATGGTACAATTCGTTCGAGTGAAGACGTTAACCCGTTTAGCTATAAAATAAAAAATTAAATGGCTGTATAACATATTGCAACATTTTAGGATGTAGTAAGGATTTTGTGTATCTTCTCTTTCATTTCAAATGGGTTCGTGTTAGTGTTACGTTTTGATATCTTGAACTCGTTGAGCTGATATAACATAACAGTGAGGACACATCCATTGCAATACATATAACACCGGCAATCATTTACAACAACATCGTGACGATGATGATGTCGATGACAGCGACGACGAAAGCGATGACGACACCAACGAAACAAACAGCAAGAAGAACAACAACGAATACGAATAGCAACAACAATACCAATCAACAACAATCAACAAAAGCTGCTTAACTTTCTACGCTTGATTGAATTGAAATGTTGCCATCTTTATCTTTACTGATCGTTTGATATGCGGACATCGCTGACGTCATAATGAAATACATCAAGCCTATATGTTTGGACGGATACATTAATGCAAAAATCAAATGATTCCTGTATCCCTGGATCATTTCTAGTCACCTTTGACCTAGAAGAAATCTTATTTATTAATATTACTTATTTTACTGTACTTTTTTCCTCAGCTTTTTAAGCTTCTCTTAATTGTTATTCCATACAGAAGCCAAAGTGTCGATTCAAGGTAACTCAGTGAAGTCTATCAAATAATGAAAACTATTGTCATATTTACGCGACGGACGTCCAGACTTGTCAGACTTTATCACATAAGCCACTTGTAGTCTTTATTAAAAGCAGTTCTGTAAACATGAAATATTTTCATAATGCAAACGACTATTCCTGCATGTCTGCTAAAAAAACGTCCTAAAAATGGCGCACCATGCATCCGAATACGTTGTGTGTTTTTAACTTTATAATCGTCCAAGGTCCGCAACTTGTGTTTCTGGAACGAAAGTTGTGTCTTATACTAAATGTTATGACAATTTATTTATTTATTTAACATTAAAGGGTATACTCGGTTATTTACTAATAGTGAAATGAAAAAATAAAATCATATAAAATAATAATAATAAAATATAAAATAAATATAAGACGACAATGAAATTAAACATAAAAAATGACATGGCTAAAATACAACATGGAACAATCAATGAAAAGAAATTAAGAGCATAATAAATTAGTTAAAGTCCTGCATAGAAAGTTTAAAAGTATTTAAAGACTTGGCATTCTTACACTCCGTTAATAATTCGTTCCATTCCTTAGCAACAACAAATGAAAATGTTTTCTGGTGATACTGGGTATTACCACCCTCCAAATATAAATTATTTCGTGTGGTGGACCTTAGAGAGTGGTTATGTATATTATTTGTGTGGCGGAACATTTCCACAACATATATACTGTGGAGCCAGACCATTTAAAGACCTATACACCATTGTCAATCTTTTACATATTAAAAGTTTTTCGAGTGAGGACCAGTTTAAAGTTTTAAAAGGGTCTTCAGATCTATCATCAAATGTTGCATTGAGAATAATTCTTGCTGCAGCTTTCTGTAAACGACTAAGTCTGAGAACATTTCTGGCATTACCTATTTCCCCATATTAAGCTACAGTACTCAACCATCGGTAAAACATATCCATTATAAAATAGAATACAAGTATTGGTATCAATGAACGGTTTTATGCGTCTAAGAAGAGCCAATCTACTGGAAACGAGCTTGCAAACAGAATCGACTTGTTCATTCCAAGATAATACATTGTCGACGCCCAAAATCTTTTCACAGCATACACTTTCAGTTATAGAATCTTCGAAGGCAATATTTAATTTGTTATTTTGAATGGATTTCAACCTTTGTCTTGAACCAATCAACATGCTTTTAGTTGTATTACTATTTATAACCATTTCATTTTTCTTGCACCATTTGCAAACATTAGCTGTATCCTCATTTAGTTTGGTATTTAAATCATCCATAGACTTGCCCTTTATATGAAATGTTGTATCGTCTGCATACATGTCCGAATTGCAATGATTAATACTTTGACCCATGTCATTAATAAGCAAAACAAAGAGCAACGGGCCCAGAATTGACCCCTGTGGCACCCCACATGTTACTGGCAGTAAGGTGGAAAATACACCATTTACACATGTAGATTGTTGTCTATTACATAAATACGACTTTAAACCATGCAACAGAGCTTTCGGAAAGATCATATATAGATAACTTATTTATTAGAATAGAATGGTTTACTAGGTCAAATGCTTTTCTCATGTCTAGAAATACAGATCCTATAAGATATCCGCTATCAATAGATTTATTCCAGTCGTCTTTTATCTTTAGTAATGCAGTTTCACAAGAGTGCCCCTTTCTAAAACCTAACTGGGACGATTGTATTAGGCCTAGACCAAATGCATTTAAAAACTTGGATAAAGCACGGTGACCATGAACGTGTTTTTCTAATATCTTAGATAATACAAGCAAGATTGAAATGGGTCGATAATTGGATACTTCTAGATTTGAATCACTCTTGTAAATGGGAACAACTTTGGCTTTCTTCCACTTAGTAGGAAAGACGGAGTTTCTGATGCTACTATTGATTACATGGGTGATACTGTTTGTTATTTCACTAGCAGACTACTTAAGAAGATAGGAACTAATCCCGTCCAGACCGGTGGCTTTAGTAGCATCCATTGAAATAAGCGTTTTGTAGACAAATTCATCAGTCACCTCTGGAATTTAGAATGCAACACCTTTGCGTAATTGGGAAGAAACAAACTCTTTAACACTTGCTAAATAATCATTGTCCACATTGTTGTTAATACCAATAAGATACTTAGACGATACAGACGTAAAGAATTCGTTAAATGACTTAGCGATATCGATTGGATCTGTTTCTAGGTTACCATTGTTGATTATCGTGCTTATTTTCTACTTTCGTTTCATATTAGTATCATTGGACTGAGCATTTATAAGGATTTGCCAAATAGCTTTGGAATCGCCTTTGCCCTTAACAATAGAATCTCCGAAATAACTTTGTTTAAGCCGATCGAATTAAACTTACAACAAGTTTGTTTCTCCAGAATCGATATGTCTCTGGATCTTTTCATTTTGACGAATTCCTCATTTTAATGGCTGACTTATCTCAGCATTGAACCACTTGGGCTGATTTTTATTTTGACCCTTTTTTTTTTTTTTGGGGAGCATGCTTATTAACAATATTAAGCAAAATATTTTCCCAATTTTCTAAAGAACGATTTGCATCTGCTACCTGCAACACAGATGGCCAAGAACAATACCTTGGGTCTTGCTTGAACGCATTTACATCTAATTTATTTGTCGCACGATATTTCATGGTTTCGTGACCCGTCTTTTTTGATGATGCATGGTTGGTGTGAGGCAGCGTGTTTCCAAGTGAAATATATCGGGTAATGGTCACTCAACTTCATTTTTGGAACTTCAGTATTGACAATTCGACTTTCTTTAGTCGTATAAATATGATCAGTTAATGTGCACGATAAATTAGTTACTCTAGTTGGTACCTTGATTATTTGCTTCAAGTTGTACATCTCCATGTCTTACATCCACCTTTTGTTACCACCACCTAGTAGATTTATGTTTAAGTCCCCGATAATAACTATATCAGAAAAAGAATTACATGGGGCAGCTAACATGTCATGAACATGATCAGTCCACTCGGCTGTTGAGTCAGGGGGCGATACAAAACACATAATAACAAATTTTTAATATGAGGTAAAATAATTTCGACCCAGATCCCTTCAATTCTATTTGTTTCAAATTTGGAATGTCGAATAAAGCTGGTGTTGTTTTTAATGTATACAGCAACCCCTCCTCGTTCTCTATCATTCCTGTCTTTACGAATTACATTGTAACCAGGTATGCATACTTCATAATCCTGGATGGTATCATTTAAAAAAGTTTCGTTCAAAGCAAATACATTAAAAGATTTCGTACCATCATATAAAATAGCCTGTAATTGATCCACCTTAGGTAAAAGGTGATGAATATTCATATAACCTATTTCGATGAAATTATTGTTTTTCATGGTGGTCATAAAATTGGTAAATTTATTAAAAACATTTGTTAAAGCTCTTACTTACATCAATGTGTGCACTATTCATGTGTTTATAATGAATTAGCTTGTTTGATTCATTATGGGTGTCGTCAGGAGTAATCACAGGACAGGGTTCATGTGTAGCGGCACCCTCAATTTGGCCAAGAATCTAATAAATGGGTGTGGTGTTAAAGCATGACCGTTCCTTGTGTTCATGACGACCACATGCTCTACACTTAATGGGTCGGTCAAATCGACATCTTTTTGAGTTGTGGTTATTTCCCCCATAGTTGAACCCCTTTCGTATTTGTTATACGGTCTTCTGGAGAACTGATGGTTGGTCCTCTTGTTTAACTGGTGTGGGTAATCTTTGATAGTTAGTCTGTTCTTTTCGTTGGAGTGGTGAGGGTTGTAGGGCTGAGGCTGATCGGATGCGAAAAAAATCCTATGTTGGCGACTCTGGTTATTGTAGCTGACGGGATGCCTTCTATAGGTATACGGCATGTTCCATTATGAGTTTTAGCCCTCATTTGATGATCGAGACGAACCTTGTTCCGGAGACAAACGGGTCCTATTGACGTGAATTAAGATTTGAGTTTATCACTGCCTAGCTGACTAAGGTGTAGTTCATCATCACACAATCGGGATGTGTCGACTTCACCATCACCATATGAAAACGATGGTATGTTTTCAATGAAGTTACAGTCACATTTCATGGCTAGTTCCTTTAGACTGTTGTTGAATTCCTTGATAGATTCGGATTGTGGATCCGTCCTTGGGCAGGGACCTGAGATGATTACTTTTGTCGGGGATGTATTCTTCGTCTGTATTTAAGTTACAAGACCTTCATAATCGCTTATAATATATATCAGTGGTTCCCAAACTTTTCAAGGCGGGGACCCCATTTCATGTAGCGCCATCCGAGCGCGACCCCAAGTTTGTGTCTCCGGAATAATGAAGTTGTGCAGGCCCACATGTACCTGTAGTACAGTACTGTAGTTGTATGTGAAAACAATATAGTGAATATAAAGAAGAAGGGTGGCCAGCGACAATTGAGCAAAAAACGCCAGATTCACTCAGGAAAAACGCTAGAACGGCCGCTAATAAAACCCTAAATATGAGTTTTCAGGGTGAATTGTGTAGGATTTTGACTGCGAACGTTCAAATTCGGGTAAATTTTGGGTACCCTCAGATTTTTTTTATATATTTTGAAACAAGCCTGCGACCCCACAAGAATTGCTTCAGTGGTTTGGGAAACCATGATATATATCATTAGTTCCAACATGTCAAATGACGTGATTGGTGTCCAGGCAGGCTTCACGTTCTTCGATATGCAGCTTTAGGTCACTGATCGTCGCTCCTCTCAAAGACAACACATTGACATTGCTTTCAAAGTCATTTCTTGAGAAATCACGCAAGATCGAGTCCCCAGCTATGAGAACTTTGGTTGTGGGTGGGCAAGGAGGCTTTGGTGGTTGACTATAGATTTCAGAAGCATGATACTTACCTGAAACTTTAAGTTCGGTTTCACTGCAGTATGCATATTTGGAGTAGTTAGCTCAGTTTCTTGATTCATCTTGATTCTTGATTAATGAACATCCTCATAAGCAAACTTGCTGTCCCGGATGTGTAACTTAACCCTGGTCATTGGTAACTTGTCACGCCTACACACCAAAGTGTGCACAATTCAAACTTTCTCTCCTGGGGCACCACAGTGCACCACAGCCACGTGTTCCCTGGGGGACTTCCCATAGGGTGCAGCCACAAACCGGCGCACGCAACTATATTTACAAGTCACCTCGCAAGTCCCCATTTATACACCTGGGTGAAGAGAGGCAATGGAGATAAAGTGCCTTGCCCAAGGACACAACGCAGTGATCTGGCCATGGCTCGAACCTGTAATCCTTAGATCACAAGTCCACTGCCTTAACCACTTGACCACAACGCCCTCAAAGACAAATTCATAAGACAAATAAACAATTTACCCTATTCTTACTGTATATGTGCTATTTCATACGCACGTATCGGAAAATTATGTGAGTCTTTTAAAAATTAAGCACACTGCGAATATCAGAACAAAAACATATGTACGAAAATTAGCTGGGTCTTTCAGCTATATTTAAAGAAGTGAAAGCATTAAATACTGCTTCATGAAGTTGTCTTAAAATGGCAAAGGCGTACACACGTCAGAAGCAAAGGGGTTCCATTCCACCAATGTGACTCCCCTTTACTCACTGCATGCCTCGCCCGGCATACTCCTCACCTTTAAACAGTTCAAACAGTTTGAACTAGAAACAAAAGAAGGCCCATATAGAGTGCCAGTACATGGATCCGTTAATAATCTCCCACCCCCAGCACCGTCCATCCTCATGATAAGTTACAGCTCATAAACACACACCAGTAAACTATCGATCAACCACAACGATCAACCACAACGCCCCCCTGATGTGATCCGAGTCTGTGGTGTAATGATTTTTTGTAGAGCTTCTTTAAGTTTAAGTTGGGTTACCTGTAGATGGTTTGGTAGCCTTAAGCACGGTTGGCAAAACCATCTTGATTTCGCTCCTTTGGTTGGAGGTTTTTCAAGGCCAGCACAAAGGGTACGTTTTAAGAGAAAGTCGCCCAAGAAAGAACCTGGGCACGAAAACCAAACTACCGACTGATACGCTCTCAGCCCCAGTCCCCTTGCATCGGGACTGTGACTGTGTGATCATCGTCGGGTGTGCATCACCATTCCCTTCGAAAGGGGACAGCACAAAGGGACATGGTAGTTCACTCTACAGAAATCGCAGGACACGGCTTTGGACGCATCTCCTTGTGGATAAACACAATAGCTGCAGCACTTGCTGGTCATCTCATTTGTATCTATTTGAATAGACGCGTTTGAAACTTGCTGGAATGTGTCGTCAGTTGTCATGGTTACGGGAAGAAACCAAGTTATCCCGGCCGTAGAAACTGTTGTATAGCCTAGCTATTACAATGTAGCTGTGGGCCTTAGTACATAGGATAGTAATGAAGTATTGTCATTCTTTAATATTTCCTAAGACTCAAGTGCATGGATATCACCTATACGCCTTTAACGGCCAACACAATAGGTATATATATCTAGGCCTACATATATATAGGCCTATATATATAAAGGTGATAGACAGCGTTAAGTCTATCGCATATATACCTCCAATAGCCTACAAGCCCAGGAAGCGCAGACAAATATCTTACATACGTCGAAGTATATATGAATATACCCAATATACAAACCGCGGCTGCGACAATTCTTGTTTATTTGTGTCAGTCTGCCTGCATATACTTACTTGACTTTTGTGTTTGTTCGTTCAACCGTCTTTGCTACACAGGTTATAGCAAATTCTCTTATCACAACTGTTTTCACATTTAAGCGAATACGTTTGAGGTATCAAGACTATAGAAAAATTTATACCATATCAAGAAATTTTGGTAAGTTCAACGACAAATTTCTTCACGCGTTCGTTTAGAATTTTCGTTTAGAATTTTCGTTTAGTATTTAATATAGGCTTCCTTCTTCAACGTAAAAGATATCATATCATTTAATGCTATGTAGTTTAAGTGTCGAGATTGAAGCGTATAAGTTTTCATGTAGTTTCGAATGAAGTGACAGCGAGACGTTATGATTTTCCAAAAGGTATCATATTTAGATGTCCATGAACGCACTATATGGGTCCAATCGTATACAGGTTGATCTAAATTCTAGCGACGTAATTTGCAAGTTACCACAAGCAACGATTTATGTTGATTTTGGATATTTTAATTTTGTTTTTTGGCAATACTATTCGTTTATGTTCCGTCAATTTTCATCAAACAAATTTGGAGTTAAACCTTATAGCGTAGGCTGTATTGACATGCTAGTACGTGTGACCTTATACTGAAAGACTACGCTGTATACACCCTCCCTTAGTTATGAGGCACTCAATTCCGTATGTAATAAGCAATAGCCTGCAATATAACCTAGACTTTACTTCCTTCTGTTATTTCTTTTATTGGGTTTGTATTCTTGTCACTTTGATTTTGGAGTGTTAAGTCAACAAACTAAAGTAAACCTAACACACCACAAGACTGTGTTTGAATCTGCCTATATCAAGGATTTAAGCCTGTATAATATCAAGGTCACAACATAGCCTAATATTAAGTCCCGATTGTATACGGTGTTGCAATCAAATGCAATGCAATTTAAAAATAATTGTGCTCAAAGTTTGTGTTCCTCGATTAACACTGAACATTAATCATTCAGTTAGGATTAATCACATAACATTAGTAATAAATACTAGTTATTTTCATACTTTGTAAAAAAAAAAATTTTTAGCCTCTTGCTCAATATCACGTGCGTACTGTAAACTACAGCAGAAGCAGAAGGTTGTCCAAGGTTCCATATTTTCCAACCTTTTTCTTTTGTCAATCATTCAAAATAACATATAAATACAAGTCTGAGTACAAATATATTAGCGACTGAGTAAGCTCATTTAGTCATAGGTAACTATGCATACCAAAAGGTTCGACACTACACAAGATTACAGCAGCATTTACAACTCAACACCTGTTAACATGGATTCCTTCAATGATGTATTTGCTAACAACGTTTACCTTATACATATTACAAGCTTATGTAATTCTTCCTACTTCCTTTCCTGCATTAAGTGAGATGGCGTTATTTTTCTTGATATATGATCGATAAAATTATTGATCCGATAAGGTGGAAGGTGGAAGGTGGAACCTTTCCGGTTCCTCTCAAGGGTAACATAAACAATATTCCCTCGCACCACCTGAGAAAAAAACTCAAAGGGTTTTAATACTGCACGTCTTGTATGCACATTATTGCTTGTCAAGAATTGGAATACTGGCTTATGCCGCCGGTTGTAGGTTGTTAGCAGGGTAAGTAAGAGAATAATATTGTTTGCAGTTTTTCCAAAACTTAAATTAGTAATTTTGGCAAGAACTTTTGTTTTTTCCTCCTCGCACGTTCATAATGCTACAATATATTTTTCCTTTTTTTCTTTCTTTTAATTATTTTGATTTTTCATGGCCATAGCTGATATTAAGATTTGCTCCTGTAATGTCAGGGGCTTAAGGCAGAGTAAAAAACGTAGATACATATTTTCATCGCCATCATTTTAATATAATTCTTGTCCAGGAAACGCACAGTACCCCTGAGGTGGAGCGCTTCTGGACTAATGAGTGGGGAGGGAAAATGATTTTTTCTCATGGAACTGCTTGAAGTAAGGGGTCGCTATTCTTTTTAACTCCAATCTTTCTGTTGACATTGTTAAAGTGCATACTGACCAGCATGGTAGATGTATTATTGTTGACTTTAACTACAATCATCGGCTCTTTACCATTGTCTGTACCTATGGCCCTAACCAAGATAATCCTGCTTTCTACAATGACGTTTCTCGTAACTTAAATTCTTTCAATACTAATACTATCATTTGGGGTGGGGATTTCAACTTTGTATTTAATCTTGCCATTGATAAACTCGGTGGTGACCCTAGAACAAACTTTAAAGCCCGTGATGAATGCCTAGCGCTCATGGATATTCACAGCCTGGTCGATATCTGGAGAGAGAGAAACCCTCTCTTAAAAGATTTTAGCTGGCATTCTAAAATTGATATTCATTGCAGATTAGATTTTTTCCTTATATCTCGTAGTTTTGTTGGTAAAATCGTCAATATTGAATTTCAGCCTCCTCTTCAATCTGACCACTCTATGGTGGTTTTATCGATTCAAATTCATGAAGATAATAGAGGTCCAGGGTATTGGAAGTTTAACAACTCTCTTTTAGCTGATTCTGCGTATAACGACCTAATTCAAAATCTAGTTGCTACTGTTACTCGCAACACACGATCTATAAACCCTTCCGCAAATTGGGAGATGTCATTCGCTCTAAAACTATTCAATTTGCCAAACAAAAAGCTAAATGTACACGTAAAAACGAAATCGAAATTTTACGCAGTATCTCCAATCTGGAAAGAGAGTTGTATGAAAACCACTCTGATGCCATTCGTCAAAGTTTAGATAATACCCGTAATAAATTAAAAAGTTTGTATCATGACAAGCTTCATGGCATTATTGTTCGGTCGAGAGCTCGTTGGGTTGAGGCTGGTGAAAAAAAACACTAAATAGTTTCTGAATTTAGAAAGGCGCAACAAGGCAAATAACATCATTTTTAGCTTAAATATGAACAGGGGCAAAGTCACCACCAACAGTTGAGAAATTCTTCGTGAAATACGTGTGTTTTATAGTACTTTATACTCTCATTCACAATGTTATCCTTCATATTTTATTCGAGATTTGCCTGACTTTCACTCTGAGGAATCGGGATCCCAGTTCTTGCTTCTTCTTACTTTAGATGAATGTCATAGAGCCTTAAGCTCAATGGCCAACGGTAAATCTCCTGGTAGTGATGGTCTCTCTACTGAGTTTTATAGACATTGTTGGTCTCTTCTTGGTCAGCTTGCTGTCGATTCCTTGAATTTTGGTTTTGATCATCATTCATTATACTGTGAGCAAAATAGAGGGGTCATTACTCTAATTCCTAAACTGGATAAGGACCATAATGTTATAGCTAACTATAGGCCTATTAGTCTCCTTAACACTGATTACAAGATAGGAGCAAAAGCATTAGATAACCGGTTAGCGTTAAAACATTGCCTCGAAGCGAAACTCGACTAGCTCTGCTCGTAGAAAATAAATGGCATTAAGGACTTGCTTTTCTCATTCAATCAATGAACTTTGCGTCTCTTGACTTAACCTCTGCTTATCATCTATCTTACTGTTACATTTATGTAGTAGCATGGACAATATCTGTTGTTTTTCGCTGTTTTTTCCTCAATGTGCTCTATTTTACTTGTGTGTGGGTGTTTTTGTTCGTACGTAGGTGTGGGTGTATGCAGGTGTCTCTGTACTTGTGCGTGTGTGTGTGTGTTTGGGGGGGGGGGGGTATTTGTATGTATATGTCCTTTTTTTTTTGTTGCGCGTGTGTAAGCGTGAGTTTTGTATTCACCGAAGGATTGTTTTTCTGGATATGTATACATATATTTCGGTATAAGAGGAGAAGACGAAATACTCAATTCAGAATCAATTTTTGTATCATTATGTTAATAATTCCTTTGTATCATTCAGATGGCATACCTATGTTTTTATCAGAACTCTAAATATAATCGATGTACCATATAAATGTTTAATAATCGTGAATAAATGAGATGGAAACAATTCCTACTGTACTTAAAATAGAAAAAAAAAAAAACATAAAAAAAAAATAAAGATCAAACATGATTCTAACCAACTCGAAATCATTTGTGATTCCTAAAGCCGGATCTCGAAAGAGATACTTTGAACGTTTATTGAAAGTTTTTTCACTGTTCTTGGTTTTCCAACTCGTTACGATTTTCATTTATATATATATATATATATATATATATATATATATATATATATATATATATATATATAAATGGAAATCGTAATGAGTTTGAAAATCAGAAACAGTGAAAAATTCCAGCCTCCACCGGGATTCGAACCCGGGCCTCCCGCTCTGTACGCGGACACCCTAACCAACTAGGCCATGGACGCTGATTGTTCGAGGTCCAGAGGTTCGAAACCGGTAAGGAAGGTCGTAATTCCACTGTAGGCGTTTGTCACCTGTATCGAACAATATACTAGTTCTGTTTTTGGTGATATATTTTGCCTTACTCTAGAGATCAAACATGATGCTTACCAACTCGAAAATCATTTGTGAATCCTAAAGCCGGATCTCGAAAGAGATACTTTGAACAGACTTTATGTTAATGAAATAGAGGTAAACGACAAAGGCAGATGAATATATCAATGAAAATCGTAATGAGTTGGAAAATCAAGAACAGTGAAAAAACTTCCAGCCTCCACCGGTATTTATATATATGCTCATTACGTTTTCAATTGTGTATATTCATTTGCCTTTGTCGTTTATATATATATATATAAATTATATAAATTATATATAAATATATATATATATATATATATATATATATATATATATATATATATATATATATATATATATATATATATATAAACGACAAAGGCAAATGAATTTCACTGTTCTTGATTTTCCAACTCATTACGATTTTCATTTATATATATTCATTTGCCTTTGTCGTTTACCTCCAATTTATATATATATATATAATTTATATATGTATATATTTATATATATATATATATATAAATATAGATATAAATAAATATATAAATATATATATATATATAGATATGTATATATATATATATATATATATATATAAATATATATGTATATTTACATATACATATATTTACATACATAGATTTATATATATATATATTTATTTAAATATAAATATATCTATATATATATATATATATAAATATATATATATATATATATATTTATATATTTATTTATATCTATATTTATATTTATATATATTTATACCTATATTTATATATATTTATAGCTTCTAGATTAAAATCTGTCATCCATAATATCATTGGTCCTCAACAGACCGGTGTTTTGAAATATAAAATTATTGAGGAAAACATTAGATTTGTCTTAGACTTGAGTATTGCTCTCATCATGAAATTCCAGGGTTTTTGTTTCTTGTAGATTTTGAAGGAAAAAAGCCTTTGATAAGTTAGAATGGTCGTTTGTTAAAACAACTCTTTTATATATCAACTTTAGTATTAGTTTTAAAAAGTGGATATGTGGATGTTTTGATAGTAATTGTCATAGTTGTATTTGTTTTAATGGTTATTCGACGGGTTTCTTTCCACTTCATCGGGGGGTCCGTCAGGGATGCCCATTAAGCCCGTAGTTATTTATCTTGGTGGCCGAGTTATCAGCCATAAAAGTACAGAATAATGAGATTATTAAGGGTATTAGAATAAGTAACACAGAAGTAAAAATTATGCAATATGCCGACGACACCACTCTTTTTATTGATAGCAGTGTTACCACGATTACGGAGATGATTCGTATTTTTAAGCAGTTAAAAGAAGCTTCCGGTTTGTCTATGAATATGTCCAAGTCTAGTCTTTTTTTCCGCTGGGCCCATTTAGTAATCATATTCCAGCGGCAGTATATGACTTTAATATTACTATTACGCATGGACCAGTTCCGATGCTTGGGATCACTTTTACGGGTGATGGCAATGATCTGTTCCGGCAGAATTATCAACCGAAACTTTCTAGACTTAAGAATACTTGATTATGGTATTGAATTGAGATTATGGTCATCTAGAGATTTGACCCCTATAGGCCGTAATATCATTGTGAAAACATTTTCTCTGTCGCAACTTGTTTTCCTCTTTATGGTGTTGCCAAATCCACCGAATAGTTTCGTAAAGGATTCAGAAAGTATTACATTCGATTTTATATGGGCGGGAAACCCCGATAAAATAAAGAGGCTGTTCATGATTAATACTATTGGCAACGGAGGATTAAAAGTTACACACATCATCAGTTTTATAAATAGTTTAAAGTGTACCTGGATTAGGCGTTATACAAATGATATAAACGGTACTTGGAAAATGGTTTTTGATATGTATTTGAAGTCGTATGGTTTTCATTGTAACTGTTCTAAGAATGATATGAATAATATTAGAAGTTCTTTAATTCGTCAAATAGTCCCTGCTTGGTGTGATATTTAATTCTCTACTCCAACAGAAAAATTGTTATGAATCACATGTTAATGGATAGAAATGTTATATATACATATATATATATATATATATATATATATATATATATATATATATATATATATATATATATATATATATTGAACAGCGAAGAATTAACCCTCGTAGTGGTATTCTTTTAATGACACGAATTATATAGACGTATTTGAGTTGTAAATAATGTATGAATGTTCTTTAAAGCAACGTATTGTGGTTTGTCTGTAGTTTCACAAACTAATATATACAGTATGTGAATAAACATATATATGTAGGCTACGTGTAAATAACGCAATAACTTTTGCGTGTACTGACCGTGGAACACTTTAGTGCAGCAAGTTCATTCATTATCATTTGTGGGAATATAGATTGTACCTGTACAGTGGGACGCCGTAAACACTCTTACCCAGATAAGCGTGATACCATCTATAGTTCTGTTGTGCTACTGTTTTCAGTTGAAGTAGATTATTTGCGTGGGTAATTTAGGGCTTTTATAAAACGTTATTGTTGTTATCTGAAATTTGTACACAAAGTCTTTAGACTGAAAATGAAAAAATTTAAGAGGTCAGGGGCATCAGTCAACCGCACATTCAAAGAAGGAAAAACTTCGTGTCGATTTTAATAGGAAAATATTTATAAGCAGAGCCCTTGTTATATTAGTCTTTGTGGTTGTTGTTGATTAAGGTATATTAGACGCGAAAATACGTGCAGTTTATAGCACACAAGATATGTATTTGTATTATAATATACGACTAAAACTTCAGTACGTAAGTATGAAATACTTCCATAAAATATTCAACGTATAATTGACAATAACTGAGAAACAACAATTGAACATCAATTAGAGTTTAGAAATTGATTGCCACTGAAGAGCTTACATGGTATTGTAATATCCCCGTTGACAACGTTCCATATTACATAATATATATATATATACATAAACGCCATGAGAACGAAGATATTCTTCCTCTCTAATATTAGAGACTTTAGGTACAATCATTTTGACAAGCAAACCATTAAATAGTAATTGCTATCCGTGAATCATGTTATGTATATTACTTTAAACTGTTTTCTTCTTTCAAAAACACTTCGAAAACACTGTCGGTACAACCTCCATTTTTACAAGCAAACCATTAAAATCGTGATTGTTATCCGGGAATCATGTTGTATTTCTATATTACTTTAAATTGTTTTCTTCTTTCGCAAAAAAAAGAAGTCTCGTTAAATAAATTGTATGAACTACTTAGTTTATAACTTGTCGTATATAGTGCCTTCGGCGTTTTGCAAACGCCCCCGATTCAATGTTATACATCAACATTTTACAACCATTTCTCATGTGATATGTTTCTGACACTGAGTATTAAAATATAAAAAGCATTTTTAATTCAGGTTTAACGTTTGACATGTTTACACATTGTCTCCTGTGTATATGAAGGAACTTCTGTATAAACGAAAAGGTCAAATCAATCCCAATTACTCAAAAATATTGTCTGAAAATGGTTTTCATGTCTTCTAAATTCACAACCATTTTAGCTTACACGGACAGAGAGTAACATATGAGACGCTGCATATAAATGACGTAGCATTAGTGTATATGTTTATCATAATTGTCCCCCATATATGATAATGGGCCCTCATGCTCAAACCTCAAAGAGAATTTTTTTTTACTGTCGTCCACCAAGCATTTTGCCTCAATGAGATATTCTAATTGAACGCTCTTCACTGCCTGTGCATAGGCTTAATTAGGAAAGCCCAAAAAACTTCCAGAGGATACTTTGGACAACTTTCAGCAGTTTCTTTGTTAGCATGCTAACAATTAATGCCAGATACTAATGATCTATAAAAAATATTCTCTTTCATTTTCGACAGATTTATTAAGAGGTCCACCATGAGTGACGAGACGGGTATCCTGCTGTGCCGTGTGTTTCCCAGGTTAGGTTCTCCGGTTGTATTTGCCATTCTTCTCTTCACAGCCCTGTTCATATCTACAGCTCCAGCTGGTTACGTTGGAGGGGTCGCTTCTACTTTAGAGAGACGCTTCCAGTTGAAGAGCTCCGAACTTGCTTTCCTCAATGTCGTTTTTGATATCAGTTCCTTGGTGGTGTTGTTGTTCGTCACTCACTACGGTCACAACCGACACCGTGGTCGAGTTCTCGGTGCGGTGTTTGCTCTGGCCGGTGTAGGTGCCCTCTGTAACGCCGTACCACACTTTATTTATCCCGTACCGGATGCTCTTAAGGACGCTACAGCCGGACAGTCAAACAATGAAACGATTCACCTCTGTGGCGACAAGAAGGTTTGCGATGATAATTCCAAGGGTTTGGGAGGACAAACGTGGTGGATAGCGCTCGGTTCTGTCTTTGCCAGTTTCTCGAGTACCGTTTTCCCGTTAGCAATGCCCTATATCGATGACAGTGTCGGAAAGAATGCCACGGCTTTATATGCAGGTGAGTACCTACAATATAAAGATGATACGAGTTGCCGCGACAGCGTATATATGTGGAAAGGGCCTACAGTATATGTGCGCCATACCGAATCAAATTAGCGTGTCGAGGCGGTAGGGAGGGGTTGGGTGAGTGGTTGGTGTTTGATGTCATACATAATGGGAATTGTATATCATTTGACAATGAGATCATAAATCGACATCTTTTGTTGCAATCCAATCCTATCCCATGTTTATTCAACAACAGCAGCCTGTCATTCTGAGCATATGGATGGATTACTTAGTTCAAGGTAGATGTAGTGTATTCTGTAGTAGCACCGAGAGTCATGTATAGGTCCCACGAGACCCGTTTTTTGTGTGTAAAGTCTTCATGTTTCCTCAACTATGTTATGAAATTTAGGACTACATTGTTCCTTATCACATATTCCTCCGGCCCCGTCCACCCTGCCCCCTAATTGACCCCAGCTCCCCCCCCCCCTGGACTCCCTCGTCGTCAGGTCTGGCTTTTTGTACTCCCTGCCTGATTTGTATTTCTTTGTTGGTCATAATGTACCTTTATTTCTTCCTTCATATAGCAATCATCCTCATGTCGTACAGTATCGGTGGTGTCTTGGGTGTGTTTCTAGCAACTTTCAGTTTGAGTATACCAGCCTATCCTGCTCATGCCAATGAGGCAGGTTTCCCTTCCACCAACCTCGATGACAGTAACTACTTAGGAGCGTGGTGGCTAGGCTATATCATCATGGGCGGTTCGCTCTTAGCTATATCTCCTTTCTTCTTCATGCTTCCCAAAACTCTACGTAAAACATCCGACCGTTTGCAGCAGGAGGCAGAGGAAGCAAAGACTACTCCGAAAGAAGAGAGAAAAGATGAAGTTGCAGATGAAGCACCAGAGGGATTCGTACCGAATGTGGTACATTTCCTAAAGAGTAAGTCTATAGTAGTATGAGTAGTAGTAATTATAATAAATATTATAATAAAAACGACAACAACAATAATAATAACAACAACCACTTATGGATTACACCTTACACGTCGGATGGCTTCGAACAACATTTTAACTCAAATTTTGAATCTTTTCAATTTAGAATGTTATTTCAGATGGGAAACCGTGCTCTTGGATGAAAAACTAATCTTACTCTGACCCGGCCGGATATCGAACCCTGACCCCTCCCGATTGCTAAGCCTCATTACTTCAAATGCCACCGCCTTTATCCAATCGGCCACAGCACCAGTATAAGTCATTGTTTCAAAACCAAGAGGGGCGAGAGAAGCATTTTCGAAACCGTTTCATTGATCGACCAAAGAATTAACCGGTTCAAACGAGACTACATATTTACCTAACAAAAAAGGGATTAAACCTTTCCAAATTTAAATATAAAATAAGACCGGTTATCCCAATTTTTAACGAGGGGAGTATACCTATTGGTTAATTCTTTTAATACATTGAAGTTTCCAAGGTGACCAGGGGCATATCCAGGATTACCTAACCCGGGGGGGGGGGCGCGAATTACTATCTAAGCGGAGCGCCACCATCGGTTGGCGCGCAGCGTACAAGAAAATTTCTGGTTTAGATACCACCCAGATCACCGGAAATGGCACTTCTCGGGCTTGAAAATGACCAACCAGATGTACACTTTTTGCCTGAGAACCAAGTATTTCCCGATAGTTTTTTTTTTTATCCATAACCTTTTTGAAGGTTGTCACCAGTCACAAATCATGTTCGACCTCATCGCATGTCCTGTGGATCATTGCTTTTGTAGGTGATTCTACGTCGCGGCCCACAATATCCGTCAGGCCCACTTTTCAAGGTTCCAAGCCCATTATTTGTTCAGAATTTGAAAATTCACATATCTCGTGAATAAACTCACTTCAAAACATACTCATAATGTTGCACAAAATTTCATGTATGGAAAACCAATATAGAAAAACCTCCTTCAACCCCTAACAGACCGGTCAAAATTGCACGAGTAGAGGGAAGTGTGATGAAGAATGTTGGTCAGAAATTTTCGAAAATTCAGACACAGTTAATTTATTGGTGTACAAATATTAAAACCTCTTATAACGGCTATTATAAAACTTGGTTGAAGGAAATGAAAAAATAGCAGATATTTCCTTCAACCGAACACTACACACATAGGCGTAGGAGGCCGGGGGGGGGGGCACTGCAGCCCCTAATTCGCCATTACTAATGTAAAAGAGAGTTTTGAGATAATTGGACCTCCATGCCTTTTTCTCCATCTACATAAGACATTTCGTTGTTTACATTAGCATCCCGCGGTACACTGCGCAACTTTCACGGACAGTACGGTACACGATGGCATGCGATGTAATAACCGATGCTTGCTTATATGATATTGACATTAACATGTTTAACGCGCGCGCTTCGCTCGCGAAAAATTTTGGTTGTTTTTTTTTCGGGCAAGTCGGACAGTTTTGAGGCTGTTCATCCTGGAAGGCCAATTTCATGCTCACTGATATGATGTGATATCTGCTGTTTGCTTCAAAATTCGAACAGGCGCGTAGCGAGGAATTTGCCAAGGGAAGAGCGAAGCCTGTAGGCAAATTATCTAAGCGTAGCGCAACTTGGCGCGAAGCGTACAAGAAAATTTTGGCCGAACATGCCTCCCAGATCGCTGGAAATGGCACTACCCAGGACCATTTGTTGGCGCGAAGCGTACAAGTAAATTTTGGCCGTAAATGCCTCCCAGATAGCTGGAAACGACACTTCCCAGGCCTTGTAAGTTGCATCTAAGCACTTTCTATTTTGAAATTACTAGCGATATCATAATAAAAAAAATATGCTAAGGGGGGAGGCGGTCGCCCCCTTCCCGAAATGCGTCATGTGCCCCGACGACACGGTCGAGTTCGAGACCAGCCACAGTTGGTTTCATAGCACAATTCTACAATTGTTTAAGGCGTATATACACACACGCGCGTTATGATAGACCATATATAGTATATATATAGATCATGAGTGAGAGAGGAAAAATAGAAACGTCCAAAATGGAGTTGTCGGTGTAAGGAGTAGGGTGAGGCAAACGCCCCTTCCGAAATCCTTGATCCGTCACTGGCTACCCCTTTCCCTTCCTTCCTCTCCTCCTCCTCTTTTTTCCCCTCTTTTTTCTTTTTCTTCTCTTTTTTTCTCTCCTCTTTTTCTTACCCGGGGGGCGCGCGCCCCCAACGCCCCCCTGGATACGCGCCTGGTGACAATTCCTCCCATGTGTCGTGTTCAATTGATGTTACTACTTGAATTGTTATGGTAAATTATATCACCCATAATTTAATCTAGTTGGTTTTTTGTTTTGACATTTATATTTGAATATTTTTCCTTTGCGTTATGAAGGTTTGATGAAAGCCGTTGGTAGGAGTTTGCGCAATGTAACAATTGTATTCCTGATACTCTCCGGAGCAGCTCAGTTGGCAACATTTTCTGGACTCCAATTGTTCGGAGCAAAATATTTGGAAGTCCAATTCTATCTTGATCCAGTCTTCTCTTCAATCCTGTTTGGTGAGTTATGAGATCGCAGTTAGCAAAATATGAAAGGTATTTTGAGGCAGGCTAATCGTATGGTATGCATTTCACCAGATGCAGGCCTTCACCCATGCTTACATGACTACATATATTGCAGGAAAATGAAATACGTTACGTGTGCTACACATTTCCGTAGTACATCAGGTATCCATAAAAAAAAACATTCTACGCACCAGTGATGTGCATAAAGAGGCAACACATCACTATTGTAATTTGTTTGTTTGTTACCATGGCTCCGTTTTAAAATGGGAAGCTCATGTATATTCATGAAGGCTCAAAGTATACGTATAAGTATTTAAGGTGGATTTTTCATTATGAAGAAGAAATCAACGGTATTCCTATCTGAAATGGTCTTGAAAACCCCCCTCCACCCCCCCCCCCCATAAAATCAAAATCCGCTTCATCTGTAAATTGTGTATAACCACCCATTTATAAGCCATTTGGTTTCTCCCACATTCATATGTGGCTGCTTCTAATCGTTAAATAAGTGCATTCCATGTCAATATTATTTATTTAGAGCATAGAGTTTCAAACAAGACCTACGTATGTTTTGGGCATTTCATGTTTACAATCAATCAAGTATTCTCGTTGACGTGCATTGGTTTCTCTCTTTCTCCTATTATTATTTTTATCAATCTTAACTAAACAGGTATTGTGGTCATTCCAAGTGGAATCTTTGGAAACCTTATCGGTGGCTGCCTAGTGAAAGTTTTTGGCAAGACGACTTTAAGAATCGGATACTTGTTGCTATTTTTCACCGCCATCACCATTATCATCGATCCTATCTTTCTGTTCGTTGGATGCCCAAACAGGCAATTGGTTGGTGTGAATCAGCAATACCCCTTACTCGATGCGGAAAACACAACATCGTTAAAAGCAACTTGCAATGTTAACAATAATTGTACATGTGATGTGGATTTTGAGCCGATCTGTGGACACGACAACTTAACATACTTCTCTCCATGCTTTGCTGGATGTGAATCTTCCAGTGTCGATGAAATGAATATCACGGTATGATTGAAAATTGTGTTAATTACACACACAAAAATGTACAAAGGGATCATGTAACAATAAAGTAAAGTCTTTATGTATCTTGTAGTGCGACCCGACTGAATTCGAAATTAAGATCATTGTTTGCGTTATACCTTAGTAAAAGAGATGCATTGAAGTTGCCATTACTAGGCCCAACCACCATTGCGGGCCTGGATCCATGGGTAAGGGTGTACAACCTCTCTTTTCAAGCCGACACAAACCATTAAATGTCGTACTAGCACACGATTGCATGTAGACCTAATTATAGACCTAATTTATACCTAAAAGTCACACAAATATGCCTCAGAACGCATCATTTCACGCGTTACATTCCAAGCCATTTGGAGACTGGGGGTGGGGGTCCACAACGCCCTCAGGGGTAAAACATCTCATTTCTTAAAATCCTGCATTTGCCTCTCCTCTGTATATAGTGATCTTTGTTATTATCTGTATTTCCTAGGTCATCTTTTTTTGACAGTGATAGGAAATAAAACAACAGGTCTTCCTTTCTTTCTGTTGACATGCAGCGTTTTAGTAATTGCGCTTGTATATCTAATGTCACCGGCGGGTCCCAGTACCAGGCAGAAGATGGAAGTTGTCCAATCGAAGACTGTGGAGCATGGCTCATCTACTTCATACTCGGCCTTTTCCAATCGGCTGTCATCACTCTTGCTGCTATACCAGGATTTATGCTCGCAATGAGGTGAGCTTATATCAAAATCAGTTACCCACGGCCCACGGTGTAGCAAGATTCGGACCAACCCGGGAGCGTGAAGGATGGAGAGATAGGAACTGAGAGGGAAATACAAGGGCGGGAAGGGGGGGGTAAGTCAGGGGTGAGTTTAAGGTCAGCGAGGGGAGGAGAGGGGCGGAAATAAGTATAATTGAGTTGAATAAAAACAGAACGAGAAATAATAATGTTGAAGAACAACAACATCCGATAAGACAAACAATTTTAGCGCTTTTGGCGTTTCATTCAGCCTTGAATTATCATGATGAATTGCTTGAGGTGCAGTAACTGTGTGGGTGACCTTAACTTGTTGTTCACTCTTCTTTAACCTCCTTTTTCTCTCGAGCAAAAGAAAAACTTTTTCGTTGACAACATCTTAGATTATTCAAAACGTTGATGCTTTATTACCGTCGTTAAGAGTGCTGATCAGTTCTGGTAGTAAACAATAACTTAGAGCCTATTGGACCCACAAAAGTATCTGTGCGGTACATGGCATATAGTGATATGTGAATGATCACTATATATATATATTCTAAATCTCAAACTTTTCACTACAATGTTTTATACTACTTATGTTATAATACCAATAAGTCAATATAATTACCTTTCTTTTCTGGATTTGTTTTTACAAGGTGCGTTGAAGAACAGGACAGGTCGATCACACTCAGCTTGAGCAACTTCGTTAGCAAAGTCCTCGGTAAGTAACTCTTTGACGTCAGTTACCTAAAAAGTTAACCCTTGGGGTTAACCCATTGGCAATGTGGACATTTTGGCAGGGTGGTAGAATGGTAAACATCGAGAAAGGTGAGGGGCGGGACTGTTCCTTTCAAGATCAGGTTCCAGCAATGTATCGCAACAATGATAAATTCTGGATTATCCTGCTATCCGGATAAGAAAGCAATTATCGAAAATTCTTCCTGATTAGAGGGGGACTGAGGTACAGCCCCAGGCCCGCAGTCAATTGGAGAGCAGGAGTAAATATGTGATAAAGAATAATGTACTCTCAGTTTCATAAGTTTAAGAAACATAAAGACGCCGGGGTCAATGCTGTCAATCAATATATCATACTATGTTTACTTTATCAGTGGTTCACGCAAAGGGCTGCGGGGGGGGGGCGAGGGTGATCTGTTGGGGGATATTTTGCATTCAGCCAGTGAAGAATAAGCCCACTGCTATTAGGGTGTTTACCCCCTTTTTCAACCTAACACAAAAATGAAGAATACTTATTTGCACATCCTTGCCTTTAGAGCTAATAATAAACCTATAAATTAAAGTCTAAAGAAAATGAGGAGACACACGGACATATCTGCATGCTAGCCACTATATATACCTAAATCAGTCAGGGGGATATTTGATCCACCCTCCCCACCTTTGAAATCCTTTGGTTTATTTTACATAGTACCCTCAATCTTAGAGCAATCGTTACTTCGGCGGCAAGTTTATAACGCCGCTCTCGTACTTGCAGTGTCATGGACATTATACAGTATCTCCATTAACCCTTCTTCCGGTGTTAATAAACTGAGGGCTGTTTGCATACATAACAGAAGTATATTCTGTCAATTTAAAGGTTCGAATCATTCTTTCATATTAAAGGTTCGATTCCAGGTCCTATCATTTACGGGGCAATCCTGGACATTCCTTGCATCCTTCGATATCGGGATCAGTGTGCTCCTGAAACCACAGGAAATTGTCTCGTTTACGACAACGAAACCTTACGATATACCTACAACGGACTCACCATTTTCCTCCGTATAATATTCACTGTATTCTCTGTGATTGCAGTCTACACAATACGAAAGAAGGCCAAGAAAGTGAGTATTTGTTTAAATTGCAATCTTGTTGTATAGGCCTACACTAACCTCTATCTAATCAAAACGGGGAATTAATACTGCCCATATTTTATTGTCAGTAGGCTATATAGGCCCCCCCCCGACCCCTCACAACAACCCCCAAATTATGGTGCTGGAATAAAACCATGAAAGTAGAGGAAATCTACTTTATAATTTCAAGACCATGTGAATGTCGGAGAATAAGAAGAAAATGGATATTTTACGAGAATACAAACTGGCTTGGTTTCTTCTATCTCTCATTGAGAGGGTCCATGCAGGAAGTTGACAGTAAAACTTCAACCCTAATAACTGAGTGACTTCATACCAACGTACGGTACCTCTTACACTGCGCTGAATACAATGTTATACAAGCTTGCAGTTAATTAAATTTTATGCAAGCAGTTATATAATACCAAAGGTTAAGGTTTTAAAAGATTAAGTAGTGGGTGGGGTGGGGGTTCATTATCAAACTCCTTTCAAGTTAAGAGTAAATTTCCTTTCTTTGGACTTAAGAGTGATGGAAACCTTGTGATGACAAACATTTTGATTCTTCTAGTTATTTCTCTTATTTCATACAACTTAACGTGAGAAATAAAGATCTCGATCGGTTATAAAACCTTTTTGTTCAACTTGTAATGCTGATCTGTGAAAGTTGGCAAAGGCTGATGCGGAAGTAAAATGTTTGTACTGAGGGAAGGGAATACGATGTCGACGGGGGAAGGGGGGAAAGGTTGTCCCCTACCCTTTGAGCAAAATGTAACACTTTCCCGAATCTTTCCATTATTTTCAGGAGGAAGAGAATTTGATTGCATCTAACGGGGCAGTTGAGATGGATGCGACCAAGACAGGCATTGAAAATAAGGGACTGGAAGCCGAAATTTGAGTCTATATATATATATATATATATATATATAAAGGCCTATATATATATATAAAGGCCTATATATATATATATATATGTATATATATATATATGTATATATATATATATATATATATGTATATACATTTATATATATGTATGTATATATATATATATGCCATTTTATACCCATTTACCCAGGGCGGAGTAACGGTTTCAACAGGTCCTATAACGTACCTTACATGGAATGCTCCCGCATACTGTGATGGCAGATGAATTTTTTTATCAAGTCTACGGTGGCTCAGATGTTCCTATTTACATACATATATATGTATATATAGTACAAATTTCGATACAAAGGGTTGATCATTTGATTGGCTGGTAGTACTTTTGCTGATACATACTATACAGCTGAAAGATTTGCCGCATGGTGCACCCAAATATTAAAACGTGAGGGGCAGAAACAAAACTCCTTCACCCTCAATCCCTGCGGGCTCTTTTCAAATTGAATATGGTGTGTTTTTTATTCGGGGGTAGGAGGGGGGTTCTCTGCCTGTCTGATTCTACATCTTGCTTTTAATCTTTTAAGTTCGCATTGTTGTCCTGTGTCGTGACCTCGGGTCATGAATAAACTCAACAAAGAGAATAAGTTTTAACAAGGCCTGATATTTTTTATATAATCCGTATATAAACGACAGAGCACCCGAGGATAAAAACATACATTATTTTCCCAGAACAAATCGGTTAAATCGTGCTATTTGAAGACGTAAAATTAGTTCTATTGAAATTACGGTGTTGCATCGGATAACCATAACATATAGTGGTACGCGTGTTAGACATTCCAGACATGCACTTCTTGATAAGTATCTCTATAACGTTTTTGTTATCAAATTTAATGATTTTATTAAAATTCACGCAGCTGTATACTCGAATTGAATTATTTGGGTCCAAGTTATCAAGCAGTTGATTGTGTAACATCCCCTACAATAATAGACATGCCCATAAGGACGGTAACTATAGGTCATCCCCGTAACTTCGAAGTTCCTCTATCGGTCGATATCAAATTTCCGATCGCTTTACTGATATAGCGATATAAGCGATATACCGCTACAAGGGCGTAGGAACCGGGGGGGCTGGGGGCGCCAGCCCCCCCAGTGAAAAATGTGGAGGGGCGGAAGTATCATTCCGCCCCCCCGGTTCGCAAGTCAGAAAACCCCTTTTTCATTTCCAAATGAGAAAAAAAATCTCATATGGAGCACCAAATTGCATCTAAGGCCAGGTGAAAATACAAAATTAAGTTTACAAAATGGAGTGGGTGTTGAAGTGTGCTATATTGCACCAAATTGCATCTGAGGCGACCTGGAAATGCAAAAAATTCCAAAGGGGAGGGGGACACCCCCTCCCCTTAGACCCCTCCCCCAGACTGGCCATCAGTCTTCAGCCCCCCACTCAAAAGTACCTTCCTACGCCACTGTACCGCTACATATATACCGGTTAAAATTACCGGTATTGGTTGAAGAATTTCAATATCAAAGAACAAGGGATACTCATCGAAAAAGGCCAACAACGTTGTCACGCCTGCCCCAGGTTTTACATAAACTGGTGCCTGTAACTCGAACAGTATTAAATTATCAAAAGTTCATAAAAAGTTTGTACCATGACGCGACTGCATGTCTGCATTTCATTGTATATAATAGCACATGATATGATATATTTTTATATTTATATTTATATTTATATATATATATATATATATATATATATATATATATATATATATATATAGATATATAGATATATATATATATATATATATATATATATATATATATATATATATATATATATTTATATATACATATATATATATGTATATATATATATATGTATATGTATATATATATATATATATATATATATATGATCGTCAAGGCAGCTCTATCCTTCCTCCCTCCTCCTCCTCCTCCTCCTCCTCATGTAACAACGTCAAAATGTGCAGATCAGTCTTTATTTAAAAGAGTGATCGAATGTTTTCATGTCATATATAGACTCTGGAAGGGTTGGGCAAACAGTTTACCTATGTAAATGGGAAGTTATGTATCCAACCAAAGTTGGGTAAAGATTTTAGTGCCCCCAATGAAGTAAAATTACGCCAGTTTAACTAATATTGATATGCCAAAAAGTGATTCATTGGTCAAAATTGCACGAATTTGACTTTTTATTTTGCAAAACTTCATGAAAAGTTGGTTGGATACATAAATACCCAGTGCTGGGTAACATACGTTCCAATTCTTTTTGTTGGGGGGGGGGGGGGGGTATGTGTTCCGGCGTAATGCCTAGACAGTGCACGTGTTAAGAATTCACATTCACTTGAAGGACCATATTATATTGTGTCTCACGTGATTCAAAATTCACCCTTCCTTCTTCTTGTTTGTGTTAGTTTTTGTTCATATTTGCTTGAATTGTCTGTATTTCCGCCATTTTACGGGTATGACAAGAGCAATGTATCGCTTCAACATGAAATGACTACCCTATAGGCTTTTCTCCCCAAAAAATTAAATCTTCATTACGGTACTTGATATCTTCATCCAACTAATTTTGTATATTATTTTTAAAGTAATGTAATGTAAGGTAAGGTAAGGTAAGGTAATGAAAAGGTCATGGTTTTAAATTTGTTTAGTAACGATCTCTTTATTTTTCCATTTGTTTGTAAAGTTTAAAATTCTTGTCTCAAATATATCCATTTATACACTTTTGTGATATTCCTACATATATAAAACTGAAAAAAAGGATAATTTGCATGTAAACGTACGAATCTCTCTTTATAACTTTATTTTCACGATAGCGTTGCCTGTGTATAGCCGCCGCCTTGTATCCGTACTAATTGTTTCCGACTTCGCACCGACAAGAGCAAAACAAACCACATACGCGGATTAATGGACGATATGCTTACATGCTCCAGAAAACGCATATCAATTCCTAGCAATTAACCGGCTTCCATAGGCGTACGAGGCGGGGGGGGGGGGGCAGGGGGCAGACTGCCCCCAAATTTCCAGAGGACAAGAAATTCGGTCAAAAGTCCTGAAAAATTCGGGCAGCCTAAGAGGAGAAAAAATATATATATAAATATGCAGTAACTTGCCCGAATTTTTTTTCAAATTTTTGCCCGACAATTCCTTGGAAAGCGTTTTGTGTTATTTGTTTTGTGACATTAATATAGGCCTAATGATTTTCTTGATTTAGCATCATGTTGCCCGAATATTTCCGTGTAACACCACCGTAAGCGCAGCTCATCTTGGCTACCACGCTTTTTGCACTATCGCCCAAAATTATTAACAGGAAAAATAAACTGTCCTATTTTTCCCCTTCAAAGTGATGTTACCAGTTTTTCTTCTTCTAATTTACCAAACTTCTGGGGAAGTGTAAATTTCTAAAACGTGAGATTATAAAATAAAGAATGTTTAGATGCAACTTGCAAGGCCCCAGAAGTGCCATTTCCGGCAATCTGAGAGGCATTTTTTTGCCAAAAAAATTATTGTACGCTACGCGCCAACTGATGGTGGCGCTCCGCTTAGATAGTGTCACGGGAACTTTCGGGCACAAAAGTTTCTGCCCCCCCCCCCAAACTGAAATGGTCCCGTACGCCTATGTCGGCTTCCGTAGGTGTCCTATACCACAATTCATTGCTATCATTGACTTGCATACTAAATTTCGTCACTTTCCAAGGCTGCTAGTACATCGATATATGTTTTCAACCGGCATGTCTTACTCGCCATTATGGTAGCTGATGACTGGGCATGTATCATAATACATTCAAATTTTGCCAGCACGACGGTCTAGAGTTTGAACTAGCAGAGGTAAAAATTTAGTACAGTAGGATACCACACCAACATCCTCCCCCCCCCCCCAAAAAAAAATATATATATATATCTGCCAGCATTGGCATATAATTGTATATTTCGATGTTTACCACTGTGGATCTTCTGTTTCTTCAAAGATTTTCTAACACGCCTTGAATCACTTTCAATCGACCTTTTTAGAACATATCAGTAGTTTATTTCATCATCCACCATACCTTAGGATGAAGACTGAGACGTTGTGAAACGAGTCATTTCAGTCGGTAGGTCCATTTAGGACCATTAAGGGTAGCAGACGCTCATCGAAATCCCAATGTACTTATATACTAAATCACCACAGTAATGTGGTCTCTATGCCTATAGATAAAAGTTCTCATTAGCTAAACGCTTCCCATCACTGGATATCTAGCTGACAAGTTGGCCTTTCATGGCACCATCAATTTTCCGAATCATGACCATGCAGATTTGTTGCTATCAGAGCCTTAAGCAGTTTCGTCACTTGTAAACAAACCTCTTCACTCAGTAGCAAACAATTTTCGTACGTTGCTCCTGGGAGGCCTAAGGGGTCTAATATTGCCTCAATTTACCCGATTTTGGCACCACATGTACTTCCATTCATTCTCTTCAACATTCAAGCCACTCACAAAAAACAGATCCCGATGGATACCATACTGATTTAGACTCTAATAGGAGTATGCCACCTTAGGCCAGGCGGACCTATACGCTACTCTGATTGTGTTATGGTATACCTGTAAGGTTAACTTACACTCCGATAAGCAATTGATGCCGCAGGGGCGTATCCAGGATTTTCTAACCCGGGGGGCGCGAATTACTATCTAAGCGGAGCGCCACCATCGGTTGGCGCGCAGCGTACAAGAAAATTTCTGGTTTTGACACCCCCCGGATCACCGGAAATGGCACATCTCGGGCTTGAAAATGACCAACTAGATGTTCACTTTTGCCTGAGTAACCAAGTATTTTCCCAATATTTTTTTCCCCATCCATAACCTTTTTGAAGATTGTCACCAGTCACCCATCATGTTCGACCTCATAGCATCTCATGTGGATCATTGCTTTTGTAGGTGATTCAACGTCGCGGCCCACAATACCCGTCAGCCCTACTTTTCAAGGTTTTAAGCCCATTATTCGTTCAGAATTTGAAAATTCACACTTCTTGTAAAATAAATTCACCTCAAAACATACCCATAATGTTGCACAAAATTGCTTCTTTGGACAGCCAATACAGAAAACCTCCACGTTTAGGATTGTTTGTCAGGGAAATACGAAAATGCAGACACAGTTAATTTATTGGTGCATGGACGCACATCAGTCTTGAATAATGGTGGGGACGCGTGTCTGTTCTCTGATACTAACTAAGCGGAGCGCGACCATGGGTTCGCGAGTATCGTACAAGAAGTCTTGGCAAATATACGTCCCAGATCACCGGAAATAACACTTCCCAGACCCAATGGTGCTCCCAAACCTCCTTAAGTTTTAGATCTCATGGCTTAGAAATTTAGTTTGGGGAAATGCATGGGCGTTTGCAGAAAAAAGTCAGGGAACAAATAATCCAAGTAGACTTTTGTATATGATGGGTCTGGTTTCGTAACTCATCGGGAAGCGATTGGAGGGGTGGGCGTAGGGTTGTGGGGCGCGCGTTTTCATGCAGATGGGGACAATCTCAAAAAGTGATGGGTGCGTCCGCCCCCCCCCCCCCTCGCCGGCAATGATACGCCTTTGGATCCACTACATGATATTCACAGGAAATGTGCTCAATTCTCAAATCGCATGCGGAATTTATTTTTAGATTCATTGTATGAGTTACGGTACTAGGGGTGGGGTAACATTTTATTTCTGCATGACAGTGTTGAATCGAATGACATATGTCTAGTGCAGTTCGCATATAGGTTAATGGCATATGGGCTAATAGCGAAATGCGTCATGTTCCCCGACGACTCGGTCGAGGTCAAGACCAGACACAGTTGGTTTCATAGCACAATTTTACAATTGTTTAAGGCGTCCATACACACACACGCGTCATGATATACTATATATAGTATATATATATACATCAGTGAGAGAGGAAATATGGAAACGTCAAAAATGGAGTTGTCGGTGTAAGGGGTAGGCTGAGGCGAACGCCCCTTCCGAAATCCTCGATCCGTCACTGGCTACCATGTGTATATCATAGGGATCAGCACTGTAATTATGTCACTGTTCCTCTTTCTCTTCCCGGTGTCTTGGCGTTTTTCTTCTCTTCCCTCCTTTTTCTTTTCTTTTCCCTTCCTTCCTCTCCTTCCTCGTCTTTTCCCCTCTTTTTTCCCTTTTTCTTCTCTCTTTTTTTTTCTCTCCTCTTTTTCTTACCCGGGGGGCGCGCGCTCCCAACGCCCCCCTGGATACCCCGCTTAGATAGTATACAAATAATGAATGGTTTCCATTCGTGCAATAGTGCAAATATTTCATTCGTTGAAAGATGTAATTTGTTCCATTCAACGAGGCTCAGCCGAGTTGAATGGAACAAATTACATCTTTCAACGAATGAAATATTTGCACTATTGCACGAATGGAAACCATTCATTATTTGTTTTATACAACACCTTCAAATTTGGATATAATTGGATGTAAAATGCACTCATGCAACAGATTGTTTTGAACTGACAGGTTTCACTGCTCTCTTACCATTGAAAAAAGTGCTATCAAAAAAGTATAAAGCATGATTCTATCATCATAGCGTGCAATAGTGCGGATTTTGCATGCAATCGACGAGCAATTGACCAATCAAATGGCCGGAATATAATTAGGTGTTGTATAATATCAGAGAACAGACACGCGTCCCCACCATTATCCAAGACTGATGTGCGTCCATGCACCAATAAATTAACTGTGTCTGCATTTTCGAAATTTCCCTGACAAACAATCCTAAACGTGGAGGTTTTTCTGTATTGGCTGTCCATAGAAGCAATTTTGTGCAACATTATGGGTATTTTTTGAGGTGAATTTATTTTACAAGTAGTGTGAATTTTCAAATTCTGAACGAATAATGGGCTTAAAACCTTGAAAAGTAGGGCTGACGGGTATTGTGGGCCGCGACGTTGAATCACCTACATAAGCTATGATCCACATGAGATGCAATGAGGTCGAACATGATGGGTGACTGGTGACAATCTTCAAAAAGGTTATGGATGGGGAAAAAAATATTGGGAAAATACTTGGTTATTCAGGCAAAAGTGAACATCTAGTTGGTCAATTTCAAGCCCGAGATGTGCCATTTCCGGTGATCTGGGGGGGTGTCAAAACCAGAAATTTTCTTGTACGCTGCGCGCCAACCGATGGTGGCGCTCCGCTTAGATAGTTATTCGCGCCCCCGGGTTAGAAAATCCTGGATACGCCCCTGCATACTCCCATTAGAGTCTATATCAATCCGCTCGATCGTTCTCTTTCAGGAAAAGTGCCAAAAAGCAGCAGGAGAACATCTTTTGTGACCTGTTATCAATCATGATCTAGTTTTTTTGTGGTTTGCCTGTTGAAGAGCATGAATGGAAGTACACGTGGTGAGAAAATTTGGTCAATTGAGGCAATTTTAGGCCCATTTAGGTCTCCCAGGAGCAGCGTATGAATTTTTTTTTTTTACCACTGAGTGAAGAGGTTTGTTTACAAGTGACGAAAACTTCCGGCTCGGGTAGCAAAAAATCTACATGGTCATGATACGGAAAATTGATAATTCCATGAAAGGCCAATTTGTCAGCTATCCGGTGATGGGTAGCGTTTAGCTAGTGAAAACTTCTATCTAGACTTAAAGACCACATTACTTTTGTGATTTAGTGTGTAAGTCAATAAGGCTTTTAATGGGCGTATGCTACCTCGAGCCTTTCGGTCATGGTTCCGCCATGTCGGAAAGGCTCGAAACCTATGGCGGAAAGGAACATTTTAGGAATGAATTTTACACTGCATGGTATATAGAAATTTATAGGTTGATATATCTTTGAATTGCGTGGAAGAATAGGTATAGGCTACACCCACCGTCTGCAAATGTGACGGTTCGCTGCATAGACTGAATTGTAGTTAAGACGAGATTGGGGAATTGAGACAGTCTTTAGTGTAAAGGTTGGTTGAAAAGTGTTAATTATTTTTGGTTGAATAGCTTTTATTTTTGCAGGGGTCGATATACACTCTCTTCAAATATACTATGGTTGGTGGAATAAATTGAATTAAATTAGGCTGATTGTTTAGCCCCGATTCTGATTGCCGATTTGAAAGACCGATTTTGTGGACAGACGGGTCTAGGTAGAGTGAAGCGAAGCAATAGATACAGTGCATGTGTTGAAGACGGTTTAACAGTGTCAGCATATTGTAAACAAAAAAGAAAGTGGAAGAATGAAGGTGTGTGGGAAGGGGTTCTGTGAAGCTGTTGAAATGCTCGCACAATATGCTTCCTTTTTATTACGATACGTCCACTATTTCCCATAGCTGATTGTTTTATATTGTCTTTTCAATCACACAGATGAACAACGGAAACACGTACACGTACTGGTAACACGTGTTCATGGCCGAATGTGTAGACTGTGTCAAGGAAACTCCATGGTGGGGGGGTGGGTGGGAGGGACTGGGGATGTTCCCTTGTCAGGGATAGTCATTTCATTTGGGGAGAACATTAGCAGTACGTTGTACGTCGCTGTTTCCCAGTCAAGTGACGTGTCAGAGAACTGTCTTAACTCAACCGTCAACCACACTCTACATATCTTACCCAGAGTGCGGTAAGGCTGGTTTACGACCATGGGCCTGAGTCATACATGGGTTAGGATTGATGGGGGTTGGGGCCGGGTTGGATCCGGGTTGGGGCTGGAAACGATCGATATGGTAGTCTACATATACACCCAAGATTTGACTACTACGCGTAGTAGTGTTGCTACATATATGTGTCATGATGATAGCTACCCTTACCGAAATCCCAGATCTGGCCCAGATCTGGAATTTCAATCTGGGCCAGATATGCTCCAGATCAGGAATTTATATCTGGCCAGATAAAAAATTGGGCAGATATAACATGATATAAAATAAAGCTTTATATGGCCCATATAAAATTTGATCTGGTTAAATTTTATTGCATCCATATCTGGGCCAGATAAAACTTTATCTGGTTGATATAAAGAAAATGTAGATAAACTTTTATATGGCCCATATAAAATTTGATCTGGTTAAATTTTTTGCATCCATATTTGGGCCAGATAAAACTTTATCTGGTTGATATAAAGAAAATCTAGATAAACTTTTATATGGCCCATATAAAATTTGATCTGGTTAAATGTTATGGCTTCCATATCTGGGCCAGATAAAACTTTATCTGGTTGATATAAAGAAAATCCAGATAAACCAGTTACATCTGGCTCTATATATATGGCAAAATAAATCTTTATCTGCCTATCTGGAATAACTGCATGTAAGCGGGTTATGTCGATCAAATAGGAAATAAGTGGCCAAAACTGGACTAGCATTGAGAGTAACTTTCCAGCGTGATCAGTTATCTCTGTTCTGGTACGGAGACCTATACAGAGAGCAAGACACGCAAAATATAAACACAGAACTCAACTGGATTGGAATAGGCCTATAGTAGAAATATGTAATGTGCATGCACATTACACATTTTTACTATAGAATCCTTTGCCAATGTCCTGACATAAATAGGTTATTATAATAACAAAGAACAAATATCTATATTGTTCTTTGTTATAAATCCAGGATGAGACAAAACACTGAATGAAAGATTACAAGCAAGGACGACATTTTATGAATTTACTTATGGCTCTTCACGACGACGCCACATTTGTTAATGTACAGGTACTACTGTTCTCAGAAAGCAAAATACAAAAGCGGTTGCAAAAGAAGGATGTGTACAAATCAATACACTGGCGGATCCAGGACCTTTGTTTGGGAGGGGCCAAAGTGGCATTAGAGTGATATGGGGAGGGGTCTAAGGGAAAATTGGAAAATTTTCTATTGCTGAATGCCCTCAGATGCAATTTGGTGCGACAAAAGTGTACAATGGTGATGTTAATTTACTTCTAAAAAAAATGTTTCGCAGGTGTAATTTTCTAAAATATTTATAAAACAAAGTTGGGATCATCTTTCTCAAGAAATTTTATTTCTCATAGGTTATAAATTTCTTACAACCAGCCTGTAACTGCAAAATGGTGTTAAACTGTAAATCCTCATGCTCATACATTTACATAGCTCCCAACTCTTGAGAAGGCAAATGCTGGTCCATGCCACGAATCGCCGTCCTGGGGGAAGGATATAAGGGGAGGGGGTGTCCCCCTCCCCTTTTGAATTTTTTTGGAATCCTGGTGATGCCTACATGTAAAATGGTGGCACTTAGAAAGGCTTTTGTCACCCAAAATTTTCTGAGAAATATGCATTTTTTTGTGTGTAACATCAATAAATTGAATAGTAGGTGATAATTCATTCCTTCCCGTGGCATGAAAATGTTCGCTGCTCGCCCCAATGAAAAGAAATATAGGCTAATTTGAGGTTCAAATGATGCTGTAAAGGAGGTTTTATACTCTATTATGCTAAATGCTAAAGAAATGATGGTTGCTAAGTCAAAATTTGATGCAAATTTTTTTATGTATACTTGACAAATACAATGCGGTTTTTTCGGACGCTTGTGCGGGTCAGCGGGTTTGGGTGTTAGAATGCGGGTCTAATTCCCGCGGATTGCGGGTCAGTTGGGAGCTCTGCATTTAATTTTAAACCAGAAAACGAAAAGGTTTAGACTAGTCCAAGCGCGGCGGAACGGAAAAATTATTGGGGGGGGGGGGCTAATGTGTGGAGACTTTCTTAGCGGAGAGCCACCCGTCGGTCAGCGCGGAGCGTACAATAAAATTTTTGGTTTTTCAAACCCCACATTTCCGGAAACGGCACTTCCTGAGTGTTCTATGCTGTGAATACCTAGCCCTAAAATATGGGTCTCAAGCCTGCAATTTCTCAGATTGCACGAGAAAGTCTGTAAAAACATTGTAATTTGTATATTCGATGGTGTTTTCGGAGAGTAGCTATTACTCATAGTGTACTCGCAAAGACGTTTTTGAGTGTAGTAAGGGCAGTGGCGGAGCTAGGGATATTGGTCGGGGGGGGGGGGGCGCTTTCGACACTATCTAAGCGGAGCGCCACCACAGGTTGGCGCGGAGCGTACAGAAAATGTTTGAGTAAAGATACTCTATAGATTGCAGGAAATGACCCATTCCGGGCCTTGCTAATTTACAGATAAACGGAGAATAAATAGGTGTCATTGCCATTTTGTCGGAAAATTACACCAACAGAATATGACAAATGTCAATAGGTAGATGAGAGCGCAATAAAATAGTCAATAATCGCGAATAAGTAAATAGTAGTGAAAAGCTGAAAAGGGCGCCAGCAGTCCCTTTGAGTCCGTCAGGGCGGGGGGGGGGTGCATCCGCCCTGATCGTATGGACGCTCCGCCACTGAGTAAGTGGATGTTGGAGAACTGGCTGAAATGAGGCAAGTCATTGTCCTAAGACGAAGTTGTGTTGCGCTTACCGGTATACTCACACTCACTGCTTCCATTTTTCACGGGGCGTGAAGACGCGGTTGGGGTGAAAATGTGGTCTATAGCCAGGGGACGGGCCGAGGGTCCCCCAGCATTTACTAAAATTATTACACCTATATAGTATACGTGTACATCGGACAGATCGACAAGTATGCATTGAAAAATGGGCAGATGCACGTTTTGGAGCCTTGGTAAATATTGGGGGGGGGGGCTTATCATGCTTCGGCCGGGGCAGCCCTGTCCAAGCTCTTTTCGTCCCGTAAGAGCCGGTGAGGAGTTAGTTCCATTGATACCTTCTAAATAGGTTGAACATCGGGTTTTCCAAACAGTTTGGAAACAGCTCTCACAGAGGCGTCGGAAGCTATTTGGTATTGGTATAGCAGATCAGAGTGTGGCCATCTATCATAATTATTGGGGGGACGTTTGGTAGGTCAAACTACGCTACGTGCCACCATGGTTGGCGCGTAGCGTAATGGAGAAAATTTTGAAAAAATGCCTCCCAGATTGCAGGAAATGGCACTTCCCGAGCTTGAAAACAAGACCCTGCCATGCCAGAGTAGTCACATTAGCCTACTTGCTTGTTTCATTTTGGTTCTTTATATTTTGCAATTTTTTTTTCTTAGTCCTACTTTTTTTTTTTTTTTTTGCGCGTGAATATTGGTCCGGCGTTCGCCAGACCTACCGTACCGACTCCGATGCCCCTGTCCCAGGAGGCTGACCGATGGTTCCGACGTCGTACTCATCCCAGTATCCCTAGACATGCAGTCTAGCTATATATCTGTATTGATTCAATCGCGGATCCAAGGGGGGGCCAAGGGGGGCCATGGCCCCCCCAAAGGTGAGCCAAAAAGTGTTTCCGAACATTCGCTAAATCATATGATTGGAAATTAAAAAAATCGAGAGGAATAGCAGTGGTAGACTAGTCCAGTGGCGGCGGAACGGGGGGGGGGGGCAATGCAAAAGTTGAGGGGGCAAATGCATGATAAGCCCCCCCCCCCAATATTTACCAAGGCTCCAAAACGTGCATCTGCCCATTTTTCAATTCATACTTGTCGATCTGTCCGATGTACACGTATACTATATAGGTGTAATAATTTTAGTAAATGCTGGGGGACCCTCGGCCCGTCCCCTGGCTATAGACCACATTTTCACCCCAACCGCGTCTTCACGCCCCGTGAAAAGTGGAAGCAGTGAGTGTGAGTATACCGGTAAGCGCAACACAACACAACCTCCAGGAGCTCAACCATGACGCGTTTTTTTTTTTTTAATTTTCGCCATTCAAATATATTCTCATATAAAAACAGTCAACCATGTGAGAATGGAACTTTATAACTGCATATTTGAAAGAAAAAATGGCGGTCACATAAATATTGCGAAAAGGCAATTTTTCTATGGCGGAAAGAGCACATTTTCTATGGCGAAAGTACCGAAGGCGCGATGACACGCGTACGGTTCGCTGTTGCAATAGGTTACAATGAAAGTAACTATATAGCTGTGCGTAGGCAGTTACCCCTCCATACACATCATGGCTGTATGGGAAACGGCATGTCACGTACAGCAACAAACAGACCACCGCCCCTCCCCCTTGAAGCACAAAACACATGTCAGAAAAGGGCAGTGACAGTTGTCGGAATGCATAGGAGCCTCATTTGATTTGGGGGGGGGGGGGCTGTAACGACTTGCCCGAAAAAATATAACCAAATTTTTTTGCGCGCTCCGGGCGCGTTTCACATGTTAATGTGCATATCATCTAGGCATTCACCGCTTATCACATGCCAATAACATAAAATTATTTTTCGTGTTATTACCCTACCATATTGGTTATAATTATTGGGGAAGTCGTTACAACAATAATGATAATAATATAGTTTAACTATTGAAAAACACATTGCAAATTCTTCTTCTTTCAGTAGGTGCCAGTGGCGGAGCTAGGGGTATTGGTCAGGGGAGAGAGAATGGCCCGTAGGGGGCGCTTTCGACATTAGCTAAGCGGAGCGCCACCACCGGTTGGAGCGGAGCGTACAAACAAATTTTGAGTGAAGATACTTCCTAGATGGCCGGAAATGACCCTTTCCAGGCCTAGCTAATTTACAGATAAACGAAGAATAAATAGGTGTCATCGCCATTTGTCAGAAAATTGCACCAACAAAATGTGACAAATGTCAATAGGTATTTGAGAGCGCAATAAAAGTGGTAAAAAGCTGAAAAGGGCACTAGCAGTGGCGTCGCCAAGGGGGGGGGAGGCAGGGGGCACGTGCCCCCTGGAAAACCTAGTGCCCCCCGAGTGCCCCCCATCTGAGATTTGGGTTGGTAAAAAAATATATATATTTTGTTATATTCAACTCCCATCATCTGAGTTAGTTTTTCATAAGGACAAAGAAGCACAGTAATTCGTATTTTCTTCAAATGAGCTGCGAAAATGTGCAGTCCAATCAAATTCCTGAAAAGTAGGCCACCCCTACTCTCCAGAGAACACTATTTCTGGACCTTTCTCATGATTTTGACATCAGAATATGAAAGAACGCGCTTTATTTTTTTCTGGACCGATGAGTAATATCGTTGCTCTGAACTGGGTACTGCAGTATGTTGCCTTGGTCTGAGGTTGACAGGTTAGGAGCTGACGAAATGTGAGAATGTGAGGGTCCGCAGGCACCATACTTGCCTATATTTGTGGACCCATATATTAACCTTGTTGTGTAGGGGGTGCAGAGGTCATTTGAGGTCAGATGCTTGTAGGAACAAATGGCGAATGTTCACACCTGCATACTGAGCCATATACTCGATGTGTGATCAAAGTCTGGATTGCATGGTGAGATCCGTGATAGGAGCCAATAACGATGCTGGAACCTGTTACATCTTAATAGATAATGGGAGAAAACGAGAAGGACAAGAAAGGAGTCGGGGGTCATGCACACAATAATTCAACAAATGTAGGTTCTATTGATAGGGTTAGGCATAATATCGACAGCATGTGGTTCATATCCTCTGCAAAATTCTGCGCTTTGCTTAAATCATTACCTCAAAAATAGCAATTTCTGGAGATATCTTCAGATCGGATCTAGCATCAAATGTGGCACCATTTTGCATCAAGCCCATCCTCCGTATGCGAAAATTTTCCGCCCCCTCCCCTTAGACCCCTCCCCCAGGACGGCGATCCGTATCCACCTAAGTGCCCCTGTGACAGTACAGAGTGTCCCCCTGTACAAAGTGTCTCCGCGGACACTTTGTACCAGCATATTTAGTCCGGTCGGACATTATCTGCTGAAAATTGTGTCCCACCCTCACAGCAAATATAGTCCCACCGGACGAAATGTCCTGGTACAGAATGTCCGCAAATACTTCATAGCATATTTTGTCCCGCATAAAATTTAAGCATTTCGATATTCAAAAGGCAATTGAGTTCATTATATCAATAATTAGAGCAGATGCATACGTCAGAGTTAAATGTTACAGGAAATAAATGAGACGTTGTGCGTTGCTGCAAAACAAAAAATAGAACGGGAAAAAAAAGAAAGAAAAAGAAACAAGTCTTCCATCTGTAGAAGATGTTAATCATGTTTTTGTTGTGATTGCTGCTATGTTATCCTCCGTATATGTTGCATTTTGTATTCGGCAACTACATTGCGTTCATAGTCATCTTTACAGAGGGAGAGATAGTACAAACCTAACTTCCTCCCCAACGGAGGGCGGGTACGGGATAGGGAATGCAATAGCTACAACAAAAAATGATAATTGCAGAGGTAAAATATTACGAACTTTAGGAGTCCAAACTTCATTTTTTCCGTATTTCCCTAACACACAGTGGGTAAGTTTTGGTAAGTATGGTAGCTGTACTTCATGGGTCTACGAGAGTTGCCTAGCCAATATGAAATTTCATCCGTGCGTAAAGCTCATTATAGGACGGGAACCGAGAGTGTTTTCAAGTTACATCCTAAATGAAATCGGCAACGCTGTATACAAAACTCAGGCCCATACACATAATTTTGAGTGCAAGGATAAGGGGGGGGGGGGGAGTTCGGATGGTAAGTTATCGAATTTGTGTCCTGGGGAGGGGTCTTCTTAAGTCTGTGACCTATCTGTGATGAGTTCCAAAATATTTTTGTTTGCTAATAACAACCGTGAATTAGCTGGAAGATACTCCTCTGACCTTGAAAATGTCAACACTGCCCCAACCCTCCGTATGGCTTGACACCTATTTATTGACTTTCATTACTACTTTATTGTTTACTTTTTAACCGTTCCTTATTTTTGTCACTCAATCGTCGAGTCAAGGTTTTCTCCCTCTCAACAGGGTGGAAGGCCATTCCCCTACCCCTGCCCCCTAAGCCTGTTGTGATGGCCATGCGCGAAGCAAATCTTCATTTGTATAGACAAATGGCATTCCAGGCAATTCCAGTGATAAAGGTTCGTTGTTTCTTATTATGAAGGTTTCTTATTGGACAAAAGTGGTTCAAATTAGAAAAGATGTATTAGACAATATTCTCTTCAAAAGAGCTGCAAAACATACAGGAAACAAAACAAAGCGAACAAGGGAAAGAATAAAGCAAATAGGACAGAGCAGGATGCAATATGCTAGATTTGTTGTCTCATCATGTTTCTCACACTTTAAATATGTCATTCTTGTAGAGAAAAGTTTGTTTAAAGAAAGTTAATATAGTAAAATCAAAACATGAAATTGGATGATAGTCATGCACAAACACAATATTCTGAATCTATATCAGACTGGGCAAAGAGTGAAAAAATGATTATACATGGGATCAGGGAGCCAGGAGCCGGGGGGGGGGGGCACTGTCTGTATATACTATTTTTAAAATGGCATCCCATATCTTTTTATAGCAAGGTTAACAATAAACAATCTCAATAAATAGTATTGATAACATACTAACACATCATATATATTTAAGTGATATGGCCGGTGTGTATCGGTTTATAGCATAACGAGTGGTGGTTGTGGATTGAGAAAATGTCCCTCTGATGTTGTGTGCCCACACCCACTTCCTACCCCCTGCATGTTGAAATTTAACTGGAATGATGACTCTCCCTTTGTAGCTCTGATGCAACTAAAGATAATCCATGCTTTCTAGAGCATCCTTCAAGCAGGGAGGTATTGCTTGGTTAGAATGATATACTACTGTCACTCTTCTTCAAACAATATGTACTTGAAACTCTCATAATCCACATGAAGAACATCCTCTCTTTAGAGTTTGGTAAAGACCTCAATAAAACCATGCAGAAGTTTCCCTATTAGAATCCCCCCTTGAACTGCTTTCCACAAACAGTAGGATTACCTATAAAATGCTTTAATGTGCAACTTGATACCGTCAAAAGTTAAATCTTGATTGTAAATTACAAAATAAAATAGCTGCATGATTCTCATGTATACAACGGGTTTTTCGTTAAGACTTACACAGAAATCCATAACAGCAAAAGTTACAACAGGAAGCAGAATATGGTCGGTTATATGTTTTACTATGAGAACTTATCTTGAACACAATTTCCAGAACCAAGAAACACGCCTTCGTATTTGTTATTTAATGAAGTAATGAGGTGATAAAGAATTTCGAGCGTCACAACCCTTCAACTTGAACTGCAAATATATGGATTTACACCGAACGACTGGCAGTGAAAAGTCAATGGCCTCTCTTTGCTTAAACATATAGCAGCCGACGAAGTTTTCTCTCATGATATGTTAGAGTGAAAGACAAGATTATTGTCGGTAACAAGTTAACTGCTAAGAAAATCGTCTAGACATGTCTTCTGTTAACCTCATACATACTCCCTCCATTGGTGGTCAGATATGAGATATCAGTACAACCAAATCTGTGCAAAATAAAAGTTGAAAGCAATATTATGAGTAGTGAATGCCACACTGTAAGTCATATATAAAATAAATTATCATCTTGAAAGGTTATGTGTAAGCTCCACTACAAAGATAATTAACATTCACCATATTGGTTAAGTGTAGACTGTATAGTGTACAACTGAACTATGCTTAGGCATTGAGTTAATTGGATGATCTTTTATTGTGACACCTACATGTTTATGGGAATACTGGGTCCATTTTTTTAATTGGAGATTGCATGTCATAATTTTGGCGCTATATTGTACAGTTCACTACCAAACCTGAAAAGTTTTAACCACATGAGCCAATACAACATTTGTGACATATTAATGAAATTTAATATCAGAAATTTATCAAATTAGCTTAAGCTAGGATACAACAGAAGTTTGATGCCTTTTGGTGCTCTATTGATGTATGTGTGCATGGTATGACTGTTTAATGCCGATCAAACATTAATTGTCCTGAATCAGGATCCATAGGGGTTCAAAACACCCTCTCTATGACCCAAATGCAAAACCAAATAATGCTAGCTAACCATTATTATGGTAAAATGTACTATTATACATCATTTTGCGTCAAGAGACCTAAACATTGCCCTATTTTGCCAAAAAAGAGGGTCCCTCTCCCAGGTTTCAGGAAATATCCCCCCACCACACACACAAACACATTTAGCAATTTTCCACAACGGACCTAACAGAGAAATGGTACCAAAACTCAGTTGATACATTATCTCTCTTATCTTGTCGAAGTTCCTGTCAAAACAGCCAAGTAGTAATAAGTTCACACTTTCTAAACAGAAAAGTTCCTTGTGGTTACAATATCAAACTGTCCAACACCTTTTTGAAAAACAACACACAATAGATGGTGTCTAGCTGTGGAATGTGGTCTTAATTATTTACTCATCATTTGTTTGAACAAATAAACTGTGTCTGCTGCAGTGAAACATGTCCAGCCAAAATCACTTTTTGGGGATGTAAATTAAATGACGACAATTGTCAGGCTATATGCTACTTAAAAACCAGAGGTGGAACCTTTGCAAGTAAATATAGGAACAAAAACTACTTACATATAAACTTGTTAATGGGGACTTAACCTGCAAAGATTTACAGTACCCTTTCTCGGTTCTCACCTACCTTCGTGACCTTTCTGTATGCTTAATACCTATTTGGAAATGAGTTATACTCAAACACAGCATTCTGCCATGCACTACAAGTTATTTGCATGGTACAAATAACAGATATGATGCCATTCATATTGGAACTAGTTACTAACTACAGAAAATTGTTCACTTTTTAAGACATGCTTACCTCATCATCACATCAGTAATGAAATAAGAAGTTGATGCTGCAGTCTTGTCAGGCACTGCCTTAGTCTCAGGACACTTTGAATAGAAGTCAGACAGTGTTATCATGTACAGTCGATTGGCAGCTGTCACTGGTAGAGGACCAATAAGATCAACACCAACCTGTTCAGAAAGAAGACAGCATTTAGGTGCTAATTTAATATTTTTTACAAGTTGCAGGCTTTGCCTTGACTGTTGTTCTATTCCATTGCTTCATGCTGTACACAGATCTAGATAAAAACAGTGGGATATCTGATCGAAACAGGGTGTTGGTGGATTTAGGCCAATTATTTTTACCTTGCAAATATGAAAATGTAACTTACACCATACTGTACCATATATTTACAATCGCTTCAACCACTAAACCAGTAAAATGATACGCCACTTTTTGCAACTTACAATTACATGCCTATATTGATGGTTGCTCTGCAGTTAGGCCAGAGTGTGGCTTAAAGGTTTGCTGTATAGGCCCTAAATATGCCAAATTTTCACTTTGGACAAAATTCTGTATGTTTATATCCCTGAAGGAAATTTACCTCACTGGGACATTCAATCATCTCGTGTCATCATTTAGAATGTCTGAGCACAATTTAAAGGGTTATTACCCCCAGAAAAGTACTTTTTGAAAACTTCTAGCAACTAAAGTGGCCAAAATTTAGGGCCAATACAGACTACCGTTAAACTTGTAAATGTTTAATTTGTCCAGAAAGAGTGACATTAACTAAACTAAACCTTCACTGCATACTGCGGACATCCTGTGCAATTAAAACAGATTGAATATTTACCTGTTTCCATAATCCAGTTACAGGAATGCTATGGAGACTTGTTCGTAGGTCTACATGACAATGACGCTTTGACATCCTGTTGAACATAACTTGTTACATCAACGTTGATAGTTTTCCAATAGAATCTAGACAATAGACATAGTCTGTTGTCTGGTTTATCTATGCAAAGATGAACACCTTCAAAGAGATAAGAAAATTCATGATCAAATGAGATATCATGTTTTTTTGCCCCCCCCCCCCAAAAAAACACAAACAAACGAAAACACACACAAATATATGGGCTGCAGAATTGGTAGTTCTAGCTGAAGTGCCTTAAAATTGAATTACAACTCTATATCAGTGTTTGAAATGGAATATTCCCATTATTGTACATATTGCTTGGCCACAATTGGGGTCTATAGATATTTAAGTTTTCTTCTGCAGTGAGGTTTGGCATGTAGAGAATATGCCACACCTAAAAAAAGTACTATCAGGCCTTCAATATCTGTTCTTACCAACCAAAATTAATGAACGTGAATTTATTATGTACAGTATTAGTGCCACTTTCCTCTAGAAGTAGGCTCGGCTATATGCTATAGTCCAATAATTGCATTTTATAGTGTCCCATGCATGCAAACCAGACTAGCTCTCTAAGCTTTAGTAATCTGTTGTTATCTTTTATGATAGGCAGGGCGATAAAAGGTGGAAATTTATAATAATTGTCACACAAATTTGTTTGGGTAAATTTGTTTGGGTAAACAATTGGGTAAACAAAACGAAAAGAAATAGGCCCTAATAACTTTGCTCAAGCATACAACTGATTATAATGTTGCACAAGCAATTGCTTGACTTTTGCGAATGAGTTTTTACAACTAACCAAACGTGGTAAAAGAATATCATGATTTGTTCACCAATCAGTCCTAGAGGCCTGGTTATAGTTTAACTGCGGAATGGCCGTTCGCCATTTAACAACCAAAGGCATATTGTGTATCCTATACTGTAAGTTACAGACATTACCTTATAGATGTCACTAGTCAGTGTGAGCTGCTTCGATTTGGGCGAGTTGAGTAGCCCTAGATAGCAACACTTTCCTTCAATTTCGGTACGCAAGAGTTCCATTTTTAGCCAGTCTGTAAGACTGACTTTGTCTCCGTAAGATTCTTCTCTGTTTTATTCTTGTAAACCCACTTGGATAGCTCTCATCTCTTAGAATATCCGCAATTTGTCTCACGTTTTCTGCTGGCTTTTCCGTTTTTAGTTGTCGCACGACTTTACTGCTAGATATACGGAAGCCGAATTGCGACAATTTGCTAATAATACGGATACTGCCAGAGTCCATTACTAATTACATTTTTGCTACTCGAACGTACATGCTACGGGGGACATTGTGTTCAGGGGGACACAATTTACAACAAAATATATGACCGTCAAATAATGTCCCCCTCCGTGTAACCATAGCATATTCTGTCTGGGGAGACAGTCTGTACCAACTGGCCTTGTACAATAGGTCCGGGGAGACCAAACGTACTGGTAAATCCAGTATAAACTGTCCTGTGGGACCGGGACAGTTTATACTGAATATGGAATATTTGCGACAGTTTGTACTGCTACACCCCCATTAAAGACTGAAAAGTCCCCAGACTGAAAAGTCTGGTGACGCCACTGGGCGCTAGCAGTCCATTCGAGTCCGTCAGGGGGCGTCCGCCCCCTCTGACTGTATGGACGCTCCGCCACTGGTAGGTGCCCGAAAAATTCTCAGCCTCTTGCCCGAATTTTCACCAAAAATTTTGAAAAACACATTGCAAATTATTCTTCTTTCAGTAGGTGCTCGAAAAATTCTCAGCATATTGCAGAATTTTCACAAGAAAAAAAAATGAAAAACATTCTGCAAATAATTATTCTTTCAGTATAGGTGCCCGAAAAATTCTCAGCATATTGCCCGAATTTTCACAAAAATAATTGGTTGGGGGCTGCAGCCCCCGCCCCCGCCCCCCGTCTCCTACGCCTATGAATCATAGTGCTCAAAAATCCTGAGTACTTCAGCTGCATCGTTCGCAATGTATTATCTTGTTCTCTTGCAGAATAGAAATGCTTTTTCTGAGAGGAATTTAATTTCAGCGAAATGTATTGCAACGCCCAGATCGCTGGGGCTTGGGGACGAAGCTAGCTCTGGAAGCGGCGCGTTTTGGTAAATATATCGCCCATGCAAATGTAGAAAAAGGAGTAATCGATATTTTATGACATGCAGCATAGGTAATAATTTTAATTCGTAGGGACATTAAATCAGCAATTATCTCTCGTATGGCCTACCATATACGTGTAATATTCAATGTTATTAACAAGTTTCCAGCTATTGTGCTGGGCGTGAAACTTCCTCAGTTAGTTGTTCATCCAGAGACACTGATGCGAAATTGTACTCGTCTTCAATTCAGGAGTCTTCCAAGCTTTGCATAGCGTAATGCTCTTTGAAGATTAACCAACCCGTTCCAAGCATTGCGAACTGGTAAAACATCGGATTGTGTGGGATTAGGAGTCAATATTTGTCAATGACCTACAGTAGGGCCTACAACCATACACGATGCAGCTATTAATCTTGATTGTGCCTTGTTGTGGTTTTTGCCACAGATATGTACTGGTTTTCTTTTCATGATAGACTATCAAAACCAGCAATCACAAGCATTGTTAGCACCCGGTAAGCCTTAACCCGTGATTATGTGCTGTTCGCCAAATCATGAGTGGTCAAGTGTTGTTTTCAAAGTATTCGCCGCCTATGCTACTAGTAGTAGTAATAGTATTAGTAGTAATAGAAGTATAGCAGTACTTGCGCAGTGTGATTGAAGCCGATTGTCATTTTCACCAGATGAGTGAACGACGGCTGCGTTACTTATATCCAGGGAAAGAAGTAAGGAGTAATTAGCCTAACTGTGTGATAATATGATCAGCAGTCATCTGCAAATGAGGGGTGGTGGGGTCAGGGGCAGGCCTAACTTAGTTAGGGCCCTAGCCAGGATATAACCTAACTTAGGCTTTGCGAGGCGTAGTATGTTTACAAGGTATGTAGGCCTGTATAGCCTTTCTGTGCATGGCTTAGTGTCTTTATAACGTTTGAGTATCTACTTACCTCCTATCACTCAGTATCAGTATTATCTACCTTGCCAAACTTGAGAGAATGACTACGGATATATAGGCCTCTATTCTAACTCAGATCATTAACTTGTCTTTAATTAACCTAACTTTAAGCTTTAACTTAGTAACTATGATATCTATTGGTGCTCAGCAACCTGCAAGGCATTTGTTATTGCTTATGCTAGGCTAACTTACTTCATGTCCTGTATGTTATAGATCCTAAGTTAGGAGCCATCAGTGTTGTAGTCAAGTCCAGCACATTCAAGTTAAAGTCTGAGTCTTTGGTGAACAAGTCCCAGCCGAATTTCTTGGCATTCATGTCCTTAGGAGGGCAAGAGCATGATCACCTTGATCAGAATCACCATGTGCATGATGTATCCCCTCCCACAAATTCCCAGTTTTTTGAAAACCTTCAAAATTGTCCCATTCCACAGGATTGATGGGGGTTGAGGCCCGGTTGTATCCTTTAGTGCCTATCCAACAGTAAGTCACATTACCCTTAGTGACTGCAGTAAGGCAAGATCGCAAGAGAGCCAAGCAGTGTGGGCTAATCATTTCCACAAAGTAGCTAGCAATACAAACCATAGGTGCACCCCAACATTAACAATTCATTTGGAATATCCCCTGTAGCTTCACATAGACCTAACAATAGCCTTCAGAAAAGTGTGCCAATCCCCTTATCCTCATCCATCCATACCACACCCCCTCCCTCCCTCCCACACATCTGCCACTCTCCCACATATGTTTGTAATGAGAGAATTGCTGGCAGACCTAATGCATATTCACTTTCATCATGTGTTACTGTAGCTCACTTTTATTTTGAGGTTTTCGATAATTGTTTGATCATTGAATAAAATAAGGATGGTGTTCCTCCTAATGAACCTGATCACATTCAGTGAGCAGCTAATAGGAATTAAACCACTGAGGAAAGTATTTACATTTAACATTTCACCCAATCTAGTAGAAAGTGAACATACACAATGTAGCTTATGTAGCATAGTGTTTAATATCATGAACGATCAAGCAGTCATTACGGTTAGTATATTTTTAAAAAAAAAACTTGTTGGCTTTCATGAGGAATGTTTCTCATATTGAAATATAAATGTCTGCAGGAGTGTCAAAAATGCTAAAAAGAAGCCTAGCTAATGTTAAACATATTTTAATTTCTTGAAATTGATTGTTTAATTGGAGTCTCATAAGATTTTGGTTTTTTTCCCCATCTCAGATCATTGACAAACCCAAATACCCTGTTATATGAAAGATTTCAAAGGATACTGACTGACTCATGTTTCCTGACATTCAGTAAATAACATCTACTGCAATACTCTTTTTCCTCAACAATCAGTTAAAGTAGGCATTTTGACAGTGCTAACTTACTAGACGATGGGTTAAATAAGTAATATTTAGTGCTATCCTTAAAAATCCAATCATTGATTAGGTTAATAAGCAGTTAGTGTTACAATTCTTTTATAACCAAATGGTGGGTTGAATAAGCACTAAGGCTACATGCTTAAATTTAAAGTGATGACCATTTGATTCATTAAAACCAGAGCACCTTTCTGATTGGCCTCGAAGATCAGGTTTGGAAAAAGCTCTCACCTTTTCATTTAATTTCATGTTACAACAGGAATTACATACATGAATATGTACTGAATGTACAAGTCCTCCCACCCCCCCCCCCCACACACACACACACTGAAAATATAGGAATACGTTGGTCAAATGTATTTCACAATTTATGGATCAATTTAGAGAAATATTTACGATTTAAATAGTATCGTCCTGCCAAGTGGCTATATAAAGTGTCCTGAACTGGCAGCTAAACAGGAAGTTATTTGAACCCCAAAGTGATTCTGTACCTCAGCATTAAACAATAGACCACTTGTTGAAGCTAAACATTTGGTTTGTGTGTGCTTTATAAGTACTGTACAATTTTGTGTATACATCAACTTCCTTCAATGTGTGATTTAAGAAAGACATATAGCCAGAGTCGTGAACATGTTGCTTTAAATGCTTTCTAGTCACTTCGCCCAACAACCATTTCGCCCAACTGCCATTTCGCCCAACCAGCCTGGTCATTTCGCCCAACAGTGTTGGTCATTTCGCCCAACCTTATTTTTACTAATATTCAGTCAGAATAATATTACTTTTTCTATTCCACTATTTCAATTTGATTTATTTTGGGTTAGGTTTCTTCGTAATAGGTAAATAAAAAGTGAGGTCCGTGAGGATAGAAGTCTGAGCAGTTAGTTCGGGTATAATGGGAATATTACACTACTTTAGGCGTTTACGCATACATTGGAAGTTATATTATTATGCAAACACAGGGGAATCGGTCTTCATAAAAACCTATCAAACCTAACCCCTAAAACACTGATCAATCATACTGACTAAAAATTCCTGAACGTTTCCTTACTAAAGTTATACAAATGGAGGATTTCAAGTTTCCTTAATATTCCTTAATATTCGAATATTTACTACCAAACCTAACCCCTAACACACTGATCGATCCTCAAGTTTCCTTAATATTCGGTTCGTATCCTGTAACGTTAACAATTCCCGAACGTTTCCTTTTGAAGGATCATATTCAATCAAGGTTGGGCGAAATGACCAGGCTGGTTGGGCGAAATGACCAGGCTGGTTGGGCAAAATGACCAGGCTGGTTGGGCGAAATGACCAGGCTGGTTGGGGGAAATGACCAGGCCGGTTGGGCAAAATGACCAGGCTGGTTGGGCGAAATGGTTGTTGGGCGAAGTGTCATGCTTCCGTTCAAATATTCATTATTCAACAAGTTTCTTTAAGGGCAGGAGGTACTTCTGCCTGAGTCAATAGTCACAAGACAGATTGTAAGAATTGATGGTAGATATACAAGTATTTGAAGAGAGAAATCTATTCTCAAGTAGTTTTAATTTTCACTTTTGCTGGTACTAGTTAACGTACTACATCAGTGACATATACAGCAATGACATAAACTGAAGTAAGGTAGGTAGGTACCTTCTTCATTTAAAATCTGTGTTGGTATGTATTCAGGAATTGGAAGGATGATCAGAATTAGTTTGTAGCTTGGATTGGTTGCTTGAAGCAAGCTTTAAGAAAATGAGACCAAACTGCTAAATGATGATTTCATTTTCCACTGTAAGTATCTTCTTGATCACCTAATTAATGTTGAAAATCTGAAGCATCATAACTTAAATTTCTCGAAATTTTCAGATTAAAAGTAATATGTGTTGTTATATGCTCAGCTATGTAAAATAGTTCTTTCTGACAGTATCTATAGAGAAATACTTTTCCCTTTGTCATAAGTTAGTGTCAATAGCTGCAGTAACAGTGTTCTTACAGTATGTACATTGTACAGCATATAAAGTAATTTACATTGTACAGCCTATAAAGTAATTTAGCATAGATGAAGGGAAACTTGAGAGGAATGCTCTTTATACCAATTTGTTCCAATATTACGTACTCTTGTACTTAACTATTAACGTTGGTATGGAACCGACTGTGTCTAAACATCAAGTGTACTGTATCACATAGATACAGACCACTCTTTTATTTTCTTCTGGTCATCTTCATTTAGCTGACATAAACTATCAACACAATAGGGTATGTCCTTCCTGTTTATCTGGTCTTGGGGATAGAGTTCAGGTTCAGCTGATGAGAATCACTACTTTAGTTTTTTCCCAATGGTGCTTCTTTTGTTGGCTGTTTTGTGTGGTCAGGGATTATCTTAAGCTTTGTTTGCTGGCAAGTATAAATTGATGCAGGGAAGCTTTCTCCTCAGAGTTCCTCCAGCTTCCTCTTTGTGATACACTTACTTTACATTTTGTTCTTATACTGCACATCACTTCATTACTTTGCATTTTACTTTTATTACAAAGTACTGTACTGTTATTCATAATCGGATTACCTTATTATACTTTTGGATCTCTACAATAATAATATTACTGGAAATCTTACTCTACTTGTGAAGTGTATATTATGCATCCCCTGTTATAGCTGTTCGGAAACTAGTATTTTAGACAGTGATATTTGATAACTCTGTCTTTAGGGATATATACCGGTTTGTTCCAACCTTACATTCTCTTGTAATAATGTTTCTTATTAGGAATGGGACTATAGTGACTGTGTCTTAACATTAATTTTGTAACTCCTCAAACTGAATGTTTGTGATCTTACATTGTGGTATAATTGGTATCCCTCTCTTGGTATGTATCGTTGGAGCTACGAAATAGTTTGAACAATACTTCTTTGTACTGCGAACCCAGCGACACCCCTTGGCTATTTATATTTTGAGAGTTCTCACCTAATGTGTTTTCAATGCTCAATTATATTTTCCCAGTGCATTAGAATCAAAACGCATTTGCTCAGGACTCCATTAAGTCAGAGTATGAGAAACATATCTCTGACTTTTGTGGTTATTTTTCTTATTAATGGCTACCCTTTATTCCACACCAAACTCGGTAATGTATTTTTAAAAGCTCTTCTGATGACTGCTGTGACGATATTCTGGTAAACAAACCTAAACTCGTCAATTATTGTAATCCCTTGGTGTTTGACCATTCAAGCATATGATTTCATTAACATTAAACTACTTTCAGACTTTAACATATCGAAGGCTGATGTCTATTCATGATCTTTTCTTGAAGGATCCCCCCCCCCTCTCCGCTTTGTTGTGCCAGACAACAAGCCACTAATCTTTAATCTCAGCTTACTCCCTCTAAATTAACCAAGACGACTGACCAAGGCAATAAACTTTGTGGCAAACTTCGATGTAAGATCTGGGAAACATCTAATCACAGATCAATTATTTACCCCTCCTGGCCCAAATTTTCGCATTATGCCACTGCCTCTCAATTGTGACACCCCAATGTTGTTTATTTGCTTTGCTATGATTTGTGTTATTAAGGCAATTATGTCGGCCAGACAGGTACTAAATTCAGTTCAATAATCACAAGTAAACCATCAATGACAAATCAATCAATTTGACCCTGTCGCTATACATTTCAGTCAACCTGATCACAGACTTATCCAACCTTAAAAAGGATATTTTTAGTGATAAATGGATCCTGTCCTTTTGGTCATATCATTTTTTGTCTTTGTATGGCCCTAAAACCTTGCCCTGTGATGAATTTTGGAGGTTGTAGCAGCTTTGAGATATAATAATTTATATATATTTGTGTTGACAGGTATTTGAAACTCCCCCAAGAGAGCATCATCACAATATTTCATAAGACAGTGACCTTGTAGAATATTCATAATGCCGGGGTTCAGCTCAAGTAATCCCTACCAACCTTTGGAGGAACCCATACCAGAACCAAAAGTGGTTGGGCCGAGAAAAACTTTGAAGCAGAGATTCCATCATCCAGCTACCTTTTCCTTACTAACTGCTCTTGCCCTGGTGATGAGCTCAGCCCCTGGTGGATACCAGGGAGGTGTTATCAGCACAATAGAGAAACGGTTCCAACTTTCTAACACTCAAGCGGGCACTCTAGCTACATTCTACGATGTGATGGCCCTAACGACCGTTGTGTTTATAACCCATTTTGGTCAGTCACGTCACCGGCCGAGAGTGATAGGTTGCTTACAGTTTATTGCTGGGACAGCAATGATCGTCACTAGCTTGCCGCATTTCTTGTACCCTGCTCCAGGGTTTGTCCTGCATCCACCCAAGGGAGAGAACGATAGTAGTACAGAAGACTATATGTGCCATCCCGATGAATACACGGAAGAGGAGTTTTTTTCGGATGGCAAACAATCTGGTGCACTCATGAATCAGTTTGCTTGGATGTACGTTGGGACATTCTTAGCTAGTTTCAGCAGTCCTGTGATAGCCTTAGCCATTCCTTATATAGATGATAGTGTGGATAAGCAGTCAACATCTGTCTATGCAGGTGAGTTGTTGATTATTAACAGTGTTAACTGCCTGGGTAGGAAGCGGGGATTCCTTTCAAAGGGACATTAAGGAGGGGTAGAATGAAACAGGTCACCTTTCAACCATAAATCTGGAATTTAATCGAAAGTTTCAAGGATTGGAAAACTAATTTTAATAGCTATCAGAATTGCCACAGATTTTTCAACTGACAATGTTGAATTTGACAAGAGATCTTATGATGAATATATGCTTGGAATTTTCCATACTGGCTTTAAGTTGGTTGTCCTTTCTTTCTGTTGGGGGGACACTAACACACTTGGTGATTATATGCAGGATGTTTGGTAGTGATTATGGTGTTAAAGGATTGATCTTGCGGGGAAATGTGTTTATAAAGTGTCAAGTAATTATTATTTCCCTGATGTATCGTTTCATTATCTGAATTGAATGTATCAATTTTGTTTTTCTTCCCAGGTGTATTGCTTGCATCATACAGCATCGGCAGTGTGCTGGGCTACTTCCTTGCTGCTGGTTGTCTCTCAGTTCCAGCTTACCCAACCCTAGTAAATCAGCCAGGCTACCCAAAAGACCCCAGTGACCCCAATTGGCTGGGGGCCTGGTGGTTGGGTTACCTCATTGTGGGTCTCTTCCTCCTTATTCTTTCCCCACTGTTTTTCTTTTTTCCTAAAATTCTTCCCAAAAGTGGATCTGAGGGACAGGAAGAAGAACAGCCTCAAAATACATCGACACAAGTGGTGAATGAAGATGCAGACGTCTCGTCGCCCCAGGAAACGGAGAAAATTGAGATCCTCAAATCTGGTGTCAAGGAATTTGTATACAGTGAGTAACATTTAAGCGTTAAGTATAGTCGGTCCTGGAATAATAACCAAAGTGTTACCAATGTTTTTGAGACCCATGTCTGGGATGATGGGTACCGGGTGTTGTGTTACAGTTGACATTATTTCCATGATAAATGCTTTGTGATTGCAAAAAAGTCAGAAAACTATGGTCCTCCATGCTAGGTCTTGATTCAAGGACAGGTGACACACCCCAGTTTTTGTGTGATTGACAGGAAAATGTGTGCCTCAGCAGCAGCAGAAGTTCAGCCGAAAAGAGTTTGTGTCATATATTAGATACTGGAAACTCCAGTGCTCCCCAATCTTGACCTCTTCCCCCCCCCCCCCCTCCCCCTGCTACCAGTTGGTTAATTATTCTTTTCTGTTTGAAGATATACAAATTTGGAATCATGAGCAAAGAAATAGGTTACTACAACTATTATGGATTGAATCTGGCCCCTAATTTTTTTTCTTCCAAAATGCTTTATCATTTTCCAGTTGACTTCCTGTTGATCGTTTGCTTAACATCTCAGTATTCTGATGTATTGGACGACCCAGTGTTTGGGTGTCCTTTATATGTATCACAATCAGAAGACCTATTTTTTGTTCTGTGCCGCTTCTACTTGTCCCTTGTAATTTGTGGACTCTTACCTGAATTTGATCTTTGATCTATAAAGACATCACACATTTTGTTTGGGGTATTTTCTTCCTTTCAGCGATGGTGAAATCAATATTCCGGATTTGCACCAACATCCCTGTGATGGCTCTGTACATCGTTGGCTTCCTTCATTTAGCATCCTTTGCCGGGGTCCAGCTGTTCAGTGCTCAGTACATGGAGTTTCAGTTTGGATTAGAAGCTCGCTTCACCTCACTTCTCTTGGGTAATCTACTTTTTCTCTCTCTCTCCGTCATCACATGTCTGATACACATGCTCCACGTGCCATCAAGTTAACAGTTTGGCCAATTCTCACAGTGTTTTACTCCAAATGCAATTACAATATATATATACCAAACTATGAAATCCTCATAAATTTTTCCCAAATGTAGTTTAACTGTTAAGTGAGTCTTTAAATAAAGTTGATTCGATCTTCAACATTTTTCGTCAACCAGACACTTTCCATATTAAGTATTAAATTACTTGAAAGGACAAATGTTTGCATGCATGTATTTTAGATCCTCCTGCCAGCAGGAACTTGCGAAGAAGCCATCATTGGCTTATCAAAGCCGCAAGCTGACCGAAGTCAGTCTCTTAGGTTCATATTTAACGTCCATGATTATGAATTGCCAATTGTCAACAACTCTGTAACTGGACGACATACCATTAATCTTGGAGTGACTCAAACTCGGGACCTTATGATTGAAAGGCACCGACCAAACAGATCTTAACATTTCAAATCTTTTGCTGTTTACATGGTTTTCTTTATGAGAAATTTAAGGAAATCGAAAAGACCTCTTGCCTTGGTCTTGAAAGTCCTCGTATATAGAGGTTTTAGTCTGGAAAAGTGACGGAAATCCTATTTTGAACACTTCTTCACCTATGACATGGCTTACACAGGGTTTCTAAGAAGTGTAGATACAAACTAACTATAGGAAAGCCCTAACATTAGATCATCATTACAGTGTTGGCCTCATCGTTAACTGTAAGACGTGTTTTAGTCTTGAAAAAGTCTGGCATTTCATTTGCCTAAAAGAATATGTTTACAAATGTTTTGAAACTTGACTAGCCGAGGCAGTTAACTTCGTCTCTCTGGGACTACTGGAAAATCATAGTTTGTTTGCATCAACATCAAGACAAATAGGTTTCATTATCTCCTCTCTGGTTCTGTCTCTCCTGCAAGGTGTGAGCAATTCTTAATTATATTTGCATGGCAAGTAACCAGTACATCTGACACTTAAAAAGTAGCTGTTTATGTTGGATTGCTAATATCTGTCACTGAGCCCTACAAAACATAACCATATCAAAATATTTTACCTTTCTTTTACAGAAGAAAAAAAAAAACATGTCTCATGAAGAGGTATCTGGCGTAAAATTAGCAGCAAATTGCACTCTGTAAAGAACACATGAATTTTGTCTTGTTCTTTTATTAATAATAATATGAATACAATTTTTAACTTGGAACATATTCTCAGGTTTGTTGGTAGTCCCCAGCGGTATTTTTGGAACAATGGTTGGTGGTTACTGCATCAAGCGATTCGGTCAGACCAGAAAGAGGATGGCATGGCTGCTCGTCTTCTTCACTGCTCTGGCATTCTGTTTCGACCCGGTATCTATGATGTTGGGATGTGCGACTGGAGACGTGGCTGGAGTGACAGAGCCATATAACTATACCAGGTATGATCACTTGTGTGTTTGAATAAAGGCAACAGTAACACAGCCGTATAACTATACCAGTTATTACCATATATGGTTTGAATATAGGTATGAATTTAACTCTGGTGTTTTTAGTTGATTGATCAAAACCACTATCCACCAGTTTTGAGGTATCAGTGAAACCAACATATCACAGATTTGAGATATCACTAAAACCAGAATAGCACAGTTTTGAGGTATCACTGTAACCAACATAGCAGTTTTGAGGTATCACTATAACCAACATAGCATAGTTTGAGTTATCACTGTAACCAACATAGCACAGTTTTAAGGTATCACTGTAACCAACATATCACAGTTTTGATGTATCTCTGTAACCAGCATAGCACAGTTTTGAGGTATCACTGTAACCAGCAATGCACAGTTTTGAGGTATTAATTTACTGTAACCAATGTAGCATGCACAGATTTGAGGTATCACTGTAACTAACATAGAAGTTTTGAGGTATCACTGTAACCAACATAGCACAGTTTTGAGGATAGTCCCTGTTGAGGTTTTGCCCTCAGGTTAAGCTTTGGAAACTCCACTATCAAGACTTAATTTGATTTATACATTTTAGCAAGATGTCAGTGAACCAGGTAATATACATGTTCAAGGTACTTGCTATCAATTGTTTTTTTCAGGAAAGACAACATCCCAGTGTTGTCTGTGTGGTTTGAAATGTCATCATGGCTTTTGGTTGTCTGAGTTCATGAGCCCTGAAATGTTTCACTTTTTCAAGGTTGTACTTCAACTGTTTTTGTTACTCAATAGTTTCAATAAAGTACCTGCTAGTTTGTCTTCAATGTGAACAGATTTTCACATTGTATATGTAAGCTTCTCTCACAATGTAATCTGCCTGTTAGTTACTAAATTGCTAGTAACATAGATGGTATGTAAAGTCTTGCTAATATGAGTATTGTTATGTGGTCAGTCTGTATAGTAATGGTCGGCTCTGCAAGGCCTGTAAATATGACAAGAACGACCTCGGTAGAGTGACACTTACTCTTTATGTCTATGCTACTCATAATGATTAACAGAGTAAGTAAACTGGTTGCATTCCATACATAGAGGTTAGTCAGTGCATACTGCAATATTTGCTATGTTGCTAGCTACTTGGAAATGCAGTGTAAAAAGCAGGTAACATTCAGAAAGGACAGCTGAGAAAATGAAATTTGAAGTTGTTCCTACTTGCTCATCGATGCTCTTAGTGAGTCAAGATGATACTGTAACCACTATATTACTCTGCTTTAATCAACAGTGGTGGTGGAGCACCAGCATTCCCAGGAGTCAATGTATCTTGCAACTCTGACTGTCATTGTGCATTGGATAGCTACCAGCCTGTCTGCGGTGAAGATGGCCTGACCTACGTATCGCCCTGCTTCGCCGGTTGTACAGAGAATACAACGCAACCAGATGGAACGGTATCTGTTTCTTTCAATTCTTCCCTATTAGCAAAATCATTCATTGCTACTGATTTCACCAACCCCTTTTATTTGGGGGGGGGAGGTTAATGTTTTTCAGTTATACCAGATTTCATGAGTGGATATCTTTATGTTAGGCTCTGCAAGTCGCATGTCTTAATGTAGCAAAGCAAGACTATAGTGTTTGATAGCTACGTTGAAATCAATGTGTGTGCTTTGATCTAATGTTTGACAATGATAATGATAATGTTTCATGTTGCAACCGACATGAATTCAAAGCCATTAAATTTGAAATTAAGTGTATCTTACTGTAGATGTTTTGATCCTACTATGATTAAACTGAACTGTCATTTTCTATGTACTTTGTACCGATATATCCATCAGTGATAGTTGGTGTCGTTATCTACGTACAGTCTGCATTGTTATGATATGTAATCGTTGCATTTTACACTGAATTTGGTGTATAGGGAATAGTATGTTCGGTAATGCACTGCAAAATATGAAATGCAGTTTGGACAATTTGCCATTCAAGTGCAAAGAATTGTTGTAAAATTTGTGATGATACAAAAAAACATTGAAAATTATAAAAGTCAGACTTGCAAGTCACAACGTCACACATACTTCAGATAACCGGGCAAGTACAATTCAATTGCCAACTTGAGCAAGCCGTGATATGATGCTATACATTGTGAGAATTGTAAAGCAAAATTGTGACGCGAAACATTTGTACTAAATTATATTCTGAATATACATTGTATATAATACATACACACATATAACATATCAAACACTTTCTGTATGTACTAGATGTCTTTTTCACTTCAGTAAATCTGTGGAATTATAAACAAATTCGGAAACAAGGAAAGAAATTTGATTGCTTGTAACAGGATCCAAAACCAGTGACCCCAGGATTAGATCCTGACGTAGCCAACATTTATCTTTGCTCTTCTACAGATCCTATTATATTAACATTGAGATACATTTAATAGTGTTTAACAGAAATTATAGTATCGTTGGTATATGTGCACTGCATCTGTGTGTTTCCATTGAGTTGTGCTTCAGTTCTACCCCAGGAAAAAAACTGCAGTCGTTGGTAAGATGCTCCTTAACACTTTGGATCTTCGCACTAAATGTGCAACTTAGAGACAAGCTGATAGATGCCTTTTATACCTCAGTCTGAACTTCTAAATACTAAACTACATTTTGACTTACCTGTCTCTCCTAGCAAAGCTACAGTAGCTGTGCATGTATTCCTGGTGGTGACTCATTGGATGATGAAGGAGGGACAGCCCGCTCAGGGGAATGCAGGCCGTTCTGTAAAACACAATTTATAATGTACTTCTTGTTTGGTCTTGTGTGGTCGTCCTGTCTTACCCTCATGACAGTGCCTGGTTTAATGCTGACGCTGAGGTAAGATTTAACGCTACTAACTGTCCATGTCACATTAGTGATCAACGATGATAGAAACCCAGGCAGGGTAGATCGTATATTGTAGAGTGAATTTATTGGAGTAAACATATCGAATCACAACAATTTAAATTTCTTATCTCTTTTTTTATATATATATAATACCAATCGTAGAGGTTTTAGTCTAAAAAATCTGCAGTATGTATATTTAAATATATATATATATATATATATATATATATATATATATATATATATATAAATATAGATATATGTATATAGGTATATATATAGATATATACATGTTTGTTGCCATTGCATATTTTTTGCAAAGCAACGCTAGGTAACTTATCCTCTGGGTTGGCAGAGCCGGAAACTTATTTTCTTTTGATTATAAAATGGAATTCCTTGAAAAGGGGTGTCTCACCCAAAGGTCACTTGAATTCTTTGTCAAATGTTAAGATGAGTTAAAAGAAGAGACAGAGAGAGAAGGATGAATTTCTGATTTAACTTTTGTTTACAATATCTACAAATACTTTGCTCCACAGATGTGTCACTGATGAGGATAGGTCTCTTACATTGACCATCGGGAATGTCATGGGCAAGCTCTTTGGTGAGAGATAGAGGTTGTTATATAGTAAAACAGAGAAGATTAATCAGAATACATTACATAGTACCTTAAATTTCTTCTTTCATTAGTCATTATGTCATCTCCCTACATGTAACATGTAGGGAGATGAGATGTTGTACTTAACCCACTTCAGAAAATGTAAGTGAGCCCAAAAATGTGTTTTGTGTTCCAGTTTGACAATGGTCATCACTTTTGTATTATGATACTTAGTATGACTTTTGAAGTGGAATCAAATCTTGTTTCTTGCTGAAACATGGAGATAGAAAGAAGTAACAAGGCAGCTGTAGGTATATAAACTGTTCTTCATTACAACGGTATATAGGAAACATGAAGCAGTGATTAGAGTATTTTAGCATTACAATTGATTGTTTTGTTTGTCAAGGCTTCTTCACCTTATCCTTTTTTTCAAACTTTAGATTTTAGTTGTCCTGCTAGATAAATTTTTAAGTAGGAGGTCCTGACTTTATGCTTTTATTGATGAGAAAGTGTTTGTTCACTCAGAAAACACCAAATTGTTTCTTAAAGGTTGTCAGTCACTGATCTGTTAATCAAGACAAACATATCAGTGAAGTCAAGCATACTGTAAAATCAACTTTAGCCTTGTATTTCTGATGTTTTTCATGGCTTTTTCTTTGTTGTCCTTCGTACTACCCTACAGGTCAGATACCATCGCCTCTTCTCTTTGGATTAGTCATAGATGCCTGTTGCATCCTTCATCAAACTGTTTCTGGAGCCGAAGGCAACTGCCTCCTCTACAATAACGTCCTCTTGCGCTTGAGTATGAACGGACTTGTCACATTATTACATTTCGTTAGTCTTCTGATTACGATATTCGCTGCTCTGGTGATCTGTATTCAAGACAGAGATAAGAAGCTAGAGTTGGAAGTAAGAATTCTCTGTTATTTATTTTATTCATTCATTTCTCATTAATTTGTTTGTTCTAACAGCTCTTTGTTCAGACATTGCTGGCAATGGAGAAACATCAAATCTACCATCAGAGTGGGCATGGTGTCTTTATCATTTACAACAATCTTACATCTCTTCAAATGTCAAAGTTAATGTGATTATAGGCAGCATGAGGAGTCTCTAGAAATTCCTGTGGAACACCTACAGCAGGGTTTTTCAATTGATGTCTTGGGGACCAAATCCAATTTGGTCCACAAGCCTGCGCTAATGGGGCACGCAGACCAATGGGGCCTTATGCTGCTTCATTGCCCTACTGGCCTATCATGCACATTACTCACTAGGTTATAATGAGGTTTATGTTCTCTCTAGCCATTTCCTCCAATCAAGTTTCCTCTCTGGCCCTTTAGAAAATTATTTGAGAAACCCTGACCTTATGGTGGGTCTTAATCAGGGAAGGATGTTTAATATATTATAGGTTTCTCTTGATACTCTTTTGTCATTGGTCAGTGTTTCATCACTGGACATTTTGAAGTATCCATTATGGTTATGACAGTGTAGGAAGCCTAGGCTCTTCAAGGATGATTTTAAACCAAAAGTCAATTTGGCTATGTTACAGACCATCATTTTTTTTTGTTTTTTTTGTTGCCAAACTTAGTGATTCTTTGTGACTGTTAAAGACATTCATGGAACCTTGTGGAAGAACTTCACTTGAATGAAAAGTTAATTTTTTCAAAAAGATAACAATACTAAACTTGTACTTCACCTACATGTTTCTGAGGATGAACTTAGTTAGCATAGCTAACAGTAATCTGAGATTGTCTTCAAGCTGTGAAAACATGTCGGGCAAGCTCTACAGTTGATAAAATATCTGTACCTTTTGCTTGCAGTAAATATTACCATAAAAAGTTGTAATGCAGCTTCTTGTTGCCCAGTTTTAACAAACCCTGTGAGGATTACTCAAAATAATATTTACTACAATTATGGACTTTTTAATATAAAACTTAAGTATTTCAGGTATGTGATGGTGCTACATTTGCTACTTTACAGCATTGACTATATTTTAAGTTTCTGTACTGAAACATAAATATACATATATCTTTGATTTCTGACAGGAATCTGATGGCCGCAGACCCCTGACCAGTGTAACTGATGACCAGGAAGACTTAAATACCTAGCATTACGTTGTATCATCGGTTTGTCTTTCTGTGGAATTGTGTACGTAAAATTCTCGCTTCTTGAAAGAATCATTGTTACTTTTGAGTACAAACAAGATCAGGGTTTGGTTTTATGTTTTCATTTCTCCACCAACTATTCTATAAGGTTTTCCTTTGCACATTACTCAGTAATTTTTTTTATAATATCGTCTGTGGTTCCATAGAAAGGTATTACGTTAATAAATCATGGTTGTTTTTTTAATGTCATTTGGCATTGAAAGCTGAAGTATTGCAAAGAAACTACAGAGATATCTGATATGTTTAGAACTTTGAATTATCTAGTCAGGTTTTGTCGTTTGTGGTATTTATTCTATTGCCAGTGTTGTATTAGGTTAGTATAAATGACTCACTCCTTCATTGACACAAGCAAGATTAGCCACAGTCCAACAGAAGGTTACCAAATGACAGAGTTAGAGATTTAAAAGTTAAAATTAGGGCATAAATGTCACGTCTCTTTTGGTATTGATAAAGATCCACTTTCATTGTGTAGTAGTTGTGTATTAGTGTATCAGAATCTTCTTCAAGACTTACCTTTCTGTCATAAAGTATGTGAAAAATATTAGCAATATTTTACCCATTGACAGTCTGAGGCTCATCATCTGAGGCTCATATTTTGTTTGAAGAGCATAATTCAACCATCACCACTCAAAAAAAACTTGTTTTAAATAAAAAGAGGCATGTTGCATTTAATTTGGTACAATATTGGAGTAACTATACTCAATCATGACTGACATGATAAGGTAGCTGAAAGAAAAAGTTAAAAAAACAGCTGTCAGTCAAGTCCACTAAAAATAGCAACAGGAATAATGAAATTAAGCTTAGACTGCACAGGCTTGCAAAGATACATTCAATTTATGGGACACAAATGTTTGTATTTCTTGGGAAACACAGGTAACGACTTTCAATCCACGTGGTTGTACCGTCCTTTATCTCTTAGATTGTTTGAGAGTCGTTCAATGATTCATGAATGTTAAAATTGATGTAATCGGTGGCACAGTCTAGCCTTTCATATAAACCTAGCTGGATGTTTGGTTTATTTATCTTTATCATGGAAGGCAAAATCAAAAGTTTAAAAAGTCTTCTAATAAATTACTTCTGTTGCCAGATATTCTCACATTTTCTGTATTTTTATGTTTCCTTTTATTCCGAATGTTTTCCATGTTTATATCATGTCCATATCGCTGTAGGGACAGCTATGATTAACAGAGGTTTTATGTTTCATCAGCATATACAGAATATGAAATAGCATTTTACTTGCCTTCTGCACTGACAAAGATATTACTCTGAGGCTAGTTTTCATCTATTTGATGACCAGTAGCGCTAATGGAAGGGATCTCTTCTGCTTCCCTGACTTTGTTTATTTGTTTTACAAAAATAGAATCTTTGCGGTTTCTTTGGATTGCAATCTTATCCATTAAATGTCAAACCTATCATAGTTAAAATAAAGCTGTTAAATGTTTAATGTAGGCCATGGGATATTACTTACATTTTCATGTTTGAGAGGTTTAATTGTGTAATGATAGATGCACTGTCTTTAATTGAATGCTATGTATGTATGTGTGTATGTATGCGTGGGTGCGTCTGATGTAGGTACGTTGGAAATATGTGTGTATTTTAGTAACACCTATGTACGTGTTTCATATATGTATGAGTAACTTTTAACCATCTTTACTGTTTCTTTATTTCCTTCTTTCAAGACAGTTTATGGCTCATTTTGTATTTTACGAAACATTTTCATAAGTTTTCTTAAGTTGGTTGAAAGAATTTCTTGGGTGTAATATATAATTAAGTTTTACAAAGTTTTACAGAAAAGAAAGGAATACTTGATAAGTGCATTGCTTTATACTTTGAATTTTTGCTCTTTGTTTTTGGTCTTTCAAATTCAGTGATTCCATTAAAGTTTTAATTGCAATTATCGGCAGATGACACACATATTTATAAATTGTTTAGTCTTCATGAATGTTTCTGTAAAACCATACTTACATACCTCATTAATATTCCCTGGAAATGAACAAAGAGGGATAATTGGAAATGTTTGTTGGTCAAAGTATTTTATAATGTATCGATAGTAAATATTATATTCTTACATTATCGGGAAGATCGGATGAGTTTGACTTAATTTTTATGTGTGGCCAATAATGAGCAAAGTATTAAATTAATAAATGGTTTTTCATTCTGATTAATTTTAACTCGTGTTTATCGTTAATGTTGTATTACTCATGTTTCAGTGGCTTAAAACAATTGAGAAGGAAATGTGATATGCATATTTGAATGAATAGCCTCCGCATCATGTTTGCCTTGATATTCCTTACATATCCTGGCCATTGCAATCATTTAGATGGAATTTTCTGCTATTCATGATCTTCACATAGGCAAATCATTGACTACCAAGAATCTTATTTTTATTCTTTATTTCCATTGTTTCTTCTTTTTGTTTCCCTACCATAATTTTTCATTTTTGTGGAATGTTATTTCATGTCTCATCTGTTGAGGATCCAAGAATCTTTTTTTTTTTATTCTTTATTTCCATTGTTTCTTCTTTTTGTTTCCATACCATAATTTTTCATTTTTGTGGAATGTTATTTCATGTCTCATCTGCTGAGGATCCAAGAACCTTATTTTTATTCTTTATTTCCATTGTTTCTTCTTTTTATTTCCCTACCATAATTTTTCATTTTTGTGGAATGGTATTTCATGTCTCATCAGTTGAGGAAATTTCATAATGTACAGCTCTAACATCGATAAAGGAATGAATAATTTAAAAGAGTCACGAAAAATTTCAAGCAGGTGTCATTATAGGCTTCCATAGTACTGCAGTGAATATATGTGAAGGAATATAAAGCTATGCTTCACATTCAGTTCAAAAGGTTTTACTGAACTGTTTAACAGAGCTACGCATCATAAGCAGATCTATCAGTAAAGATGTTGGTATGAGTGGCTGCCCTCGTAATGTCTTGCTTTTATACTCTATGAACAACAGTAAATAAATTTGGTATCGGTATTTATAGGAAAAACATTTCCTTTTACTGTTTTACAGTTTTGCGTGTAAAATGTCCGTGTTTATTTTTTTCAATATACAAACAGTAAAACAATATTTCTAGTAAACTCTAATTAAGTCTTTAAATACCTTAAAAATTAATTGATTACACTCAGTAATTATACTTTGGGCGAAGAGGAAATATAAGCATATTTGTATGTAAATAAAAGATTCTCAAGGGCTTTGTTACAATACAGGTCAGAATTAACAGACTGGGTGCACCACGCACAAATTGGTTTACTTTTTTTCAAAGGGTAAATAAGTAATTGAAAAAATTGAGTTGTCAGAATGTATACTGTATATATAATGATACTGAAAATAACCTTAATGGAATTAAATTTGAAAATTGGCAATATAATTAAATTGTGTGTCTGTGTGTATGTATGTAAATATATATATATATATATACATACATACACATATATACGTGTATATAGACACACAATTTAATTATATTGCCAATTTTCAAATTTAATTACATTAAGTTTATTTTCAGTACGTATTTATATATATATATATATATTTATTTATATATATATATATATATATCTATATTATATATATATATATATATAAACATACAAGTATATCTCACATGACTCGGCAGAAATAAAATTCAAAAAATAAAACATATTTTGTGTCTTTGCCTTGTGTTAGCAATTAAGAGTGTATTGCATCTGTATCCATCCTGAAGATACCAGTAACAGTGAAAGTTATACGTATTTCTTAATATTTGTGTTATAAATTCAGTCAAAACAAGTATATAAACTTACAAAAAAGAGGAATACAAATATGTTTGCAAATTTTACAAGAGTAAGGATATGTTTGGGCTCCCAGCAGAACTAACTTTCTATCAATGATTCTCCTGTAACGCTATAGATTTATCAAGTTATTCAGTGTTTAAACATATGGTGAATCTCTGGAATACTCCTTTAAGGATAACTTGATGGTGACGTCAGCTCCTCGGTGCAGACCTAATGTTAATGTTAATGTATTGTTTTCCAAATTCTTATACAACTATGTTCTTCTATATGTACAACACAGCATTCGTGTCGGCTTGACTAAGTTGTAATGCACTATCAACCTTGGTGATATATGGCTTTAGGTTTATTTAGTGTTGTGATTTTATCTGAGAAACTGCTACTTTTATTGATGGACTATAGATGTTTAAAGGGTAATTTCATAACCAGGACTGAAAGCTAGTTTCAACGGTCAGCAAAAAAAATCAAACTTAATTCGAGGTCTATGCCATACATGACCCGTTATTACACATTCCTGTTCTTTTCACTGTTTTAGATAGGCTTTACAAACAAAAGAGTGGGGAAAAAACATCTTAATTGTTGTCAATGAGCATCTATGACATCACTCCCGTGTTTCCTTCGAAGTCGCTTTGGGCAAAAAAAAAGTGTAGGCCTATAAGCTTCAAGCTATAAGCTTCGTGGGCGATCTCAAAAACGGAATGTCGGATTTGACCATTTCACCGGCATGCTCACATTGTTTTCTTTACATTCTATTTGTTTTGTTTATTTCATATTGGATGTTCTCTTCTTAATAAATATAAAAACTTGAGTAAACTAAGACCGCGTATATCAAACCCAATGAGATGTTTTGTGTTGTTACATCTTCGTTTTATGCTATTTCTCTTCTGTTTAAAGTTTTCTTTAAAATAAAAGCTTTCTTTACTACTCTGGATCGGTCTGTAATATTCGATTCGGTGCTGGTACTCTGAAATCCTTTATTTGCACACAAGAAACGATAGCCATGTCATAACGTATAACACTGTATGAGTCATTATAATTCTCTGTAGTGATTTCATCCATTATCAATAAAATACTTCACGGTGCGTGACCCTTATTTATACCCTAGTCTTCCGGCGGTAGAATCTTGACAATAGCATGAACAGAAGGTTAAAGCTCTGTGTACGTTCCAACCTTGCACCCCATGCAGAGGGTATAGCGTCTCGTTGCTACGGTAACTCTTGTCCCCGCAAATCGATATGTGCGTATATACCATCGCGTGTGGTTCTGCAAGCATAGGTAGACAGCATAGGTAAATAGTAGGTTATTCAAGGGAGTGTACTGTGTCTATTTGAGAACCAGTATCCACTTAAGCCAATATCTAGAGCTAGTATCGTTGTTTTTTGTCTGTCTTTATTTGTTTCATATCTTACATGGATCTTTAGAGTGTTTGACTATAGTTTTACCCTCAATAACAGAAGAGTGCTCTAGTGTTTTGCTATGGTTGAGGTTGTCGGGGAAGCATCATCTCATCACTACGGACTTGACGATATGACTGCACGGATGGCCATACCTGACGTCCGGTACCATGGGTCGTACCCGGAACGACTCGACGAAAGGTAGGAATTATATTTTAATAGCAATGTAGTTCATCTAAGTTCAGCTCGGTTGCTTAGACTGGTTACTACATATTTACCAGTTATCCGAAACCTTCTTCGGGTGACAATCGTGAACTGATGACTACCTTAATTTGGTGTGGTCCTACATCCGTCTTCGTCGTTTGATTTCTAAATTGTTTGGGAAGAGTTGGTCGCTTGTTTTAATGTTTTCGTAACGCTATCCCGGGACCGCAACGTGACGCATGATTCGATGATGTGGAGTATATCCCACCCCCCCCCCCTCCTCCCTCACATCAAACCAAGCTTAGGTCTGTAACTGTCTACCTACAACATCGTTATTCTTGTGTTCGGTTTGATGTTTCTCGACCTCACTGTAGTAAAGTCAGACTTAATGGTATAGGGTTATGATTATTTCATTAATCGTTTAGAAACCATGCATAACACCAAAGTGACTTGCACATATATGTAACGTGTGGTTTTGTATCCATTCAGGTTGTCAAACTTAGACCAAATTTAATGCATCGGAAAAGAATAATAATAATGTTACTATACATCGGTCACTAATGTTATTTCTTATATTTTATATAATTTAGTCTATTGAACAAATATATTGAATAAATCAAGTACTGAAAGTAATAAATATTTCGCGAAAACAACACTGCAGTTTCTGTCTAAAGGCCTAATTAAGTTAATGGAAAAACCAACTTAGGCCCCCGATGTACAATCTTTGTGAAAAGGTGCGTACTATTCTGTTGGGAGATGGAAATTACAATAACAAGCCTATCGGGAGGAGGGATATATATATGCTAAACTTTGTGAAAAAAACTATTATTTGCTGCCCTTCATAAACATATATGCTGCTATGAGATTTGCTAGGTTTGTTAAGTTAACGAAACTGCCGTGGATGTTTTCGGAAAGTCAGGCGGGGCTGATGCATTATACCAAACGCGAACCGCTATTTTGCTACATACTTGTTAAATATATAACCACTGAAGTGAAATGATGGTCACATTTTGAGAATCCAAGAGCTAAAATCACCACCTCACAACATGCTTAATGTTTTATACATGGTTCAAATATGAGCCGCGGAAATTTTATAACTAATTTTACGCTTGACAGCCTTTTATTTTTAGAAATTAGCTCTTTTTTAGCTTTTAGAAATTAGCTCTTTTTTAGCTCTTAGAAATTAGCTTTTAAGAAATTAGCTCAGTGGTTAACGACGTTGCCTTTCAATCATAAAGTCTCGAATTCGAGTTACTCCAAGATTAATGTATATCGTCCAGTTATACAGAGTTGTTGACAATTCATAATCATGGACGTTAAATATGAATCTAAGAGACTGACTTCGGTCAGCTTGCGGCTTTGATAAGCCAATATGGCTTTTTCGCGAGTTCCTGCTTGCAGGAGGATCTAAAATTCATACATGCATACATACATGCATACATACAAATTTAAATGGTCACTCTAAATTCTGATACAACGGACACAAATTCCCTGCAGTAAAGCCTAAAACCACACTATACTGTGTTCTTTGTCTGCTTGGTCGGTTCTATCTTCGGTGGGTTCTATATTTGAGTAAAACACACACCATTTAAATTAACTTGGAGATACCTGCAACATTTTACATGATTATTGAATTTAGCAGACTGATTGTCTTCTTTCATCTTGAAGATTTGAATATCCCTAAGAATCACTGTTTCTTCTTTCTTTTCTTTTTTTTTGGGGGGGGGGGGAGGGTAAGTAGTTGATTTCGAAATAGTCTGTTAGTGTTCCAGATTATATAAATATTTATACACTTTGTCACTGGTTCTACATGTCGATCCAGGAAGGACATGTAATTAGTACTTCTCTATAATAATTAACATGCCAAAGTAGACAGGGAAGTTAATTTGGTATTGTTATCAACTAAAAGTGCTAACTGTAGTTTATTGTGACATTTTCTGACGTAATGCGAAATACTTTATTTCGATTTCTGTGGAAATCCTCACAAACTGGGGTATATATATTTGTAATAAAATGAAATTAACACACTCGCTTAGAGTATACTGGTTCCAAAACGTGGGTCTCAAGATAGTTTCGGTGGGTCGCTGGCAACTATATATGTCCGAAATATCATAAGAATAATGATAGTAATAATAATAATGATGATGACGATGATGATGACACACCGACAGTCAATATACGCAGTTCATCTGAGTCACAAGTTTCAATCGGGTTATTAAAATTATGTTATTGAGATATCTCTAATATTTAAATTTTTCTTTCGATTCTGACAATTGTGTCGCCCAGACACTTTGTGGAAGATAGAAGTATCTCGTCGTATTGAAACTTTATTCAAACTAACAACAAAAAAACTGTTTCTAAAGGTTGTTTGTCCACGTATAAAGGACGACCCGTATATATAGATACAAATAAAATATTAGAAATAAAAACATGAACAAAATTTTAAAGCTACAACATAATAGAGAGAGAAGTGGGTGGGGGATTGGTTTCCTTATCTGTAATTGTTCAAAGGACTAAAACTATCAAAAAGTGAGTTCTTGGAAGCACCAAAATGCGTGTGTTGCAGCGTATAATTTTGCTATCGGCGATACTTAGCACTTCTCTTAGCATCTTGGAGTAGCTTTCAAGGGCACGCATGTTATCGTAGGCCTATAGCCTAACAAACAAGAATCATTCAAGTTTCCATGGCTGTTAATGCCACCCCATAGAACCCATTGACTGGTGGTATATCACCCAGAGTTTCCATGCACAATTATGTGATTAACGTCTTGTACGTGTTATCGATTCCCGTTGTTAAGTTTTATAGTCTTTTGTGTGCCGTTCACTATTGATTCCTTTTCATAACATTGTGAAGATGCAGAGTGTGTTTGATGAATCTAAGCAAACTGTATAGATCAACAATTTTGTAGAGCAGATAAGACGGTAGCCTCTTCTGTCAGGCAGGTTGTTGATAAATAGGAGAGACTCTGTCATGTGAGTCCAATATTCTAACCCTGAACGTAACAGAAAAGACAGTCGGGAAAACCGACGCTGATAAAACCGTCGAGGTCAAATGTTTTCATGAAACTTATTATCATCAATACCTTGAAACATCGATATGTTTTTGTCAGTGTCATGTAAGATCAATTATCATGGGCGTGGTGTCGTTCGATCCACGTTACCCGGTTACCAACTCCTTTGAACTCTGGGAAATGTTAATTTTTTTCCCAACAATTTACAATTCAAGTCAGTGGAATTCGACTATAACACTCACGTTGTCATGGAAAATCCACACCCCACCCCCACCCCACCATTCCACCTTCTTCTCAATATCTTTGACTCCTGGAAAAATTACCAGTTATATCATATTTGTAGCCTACACAGAATTATTTCTTTCTATGTAGGACCATATATGTCTGCCCAGCATGCCTATATACACCGCACATTCATTAATTCACCTATGTTTGTTTTTCGTCAAGCTGTTGTTGTTTTTCTATTTTCATGTGTTGCTCATTCTTTTGTTTTCTATAAAGGGCAAGTGAAACTGGAATCATTCGTCCATTTCACATATATTACACATCTGGCAAGTGACAACCTTACTTTTCTCGACTCATGGAAACTTCTGTAACTTTTGAGAATTTTCTGGATCGATTATTTCAATCACCTGTGCCTGCATTATATAGGGCCAATATAGTAAATTTTATATAATAATTCCAAGTATTCTTTGTATTTTGCAGAATCGCATACGGCAACATACCGAGATGGATTGTACAGGGTGTTGATGTTCCCGGTGTAAGCATTCCCCAGACAAACTACGCAAAACAGCTCAATCAGGTATGTATAGGAATGTCCAATTTGATAAATGATTTTGGAAAATTAAAATCACACAAGGCACAGCTGATTGACATTCTTAATTAATATTTAGACCGGGTCTCTTGATTTGTTTTGATATGGGATGGGGAAGGGGTAGGGAGAAAACATCCTTGGGAGGAACAGCGTCAATAATAAGTGATCATGAAGTAGTATTAAAACAACAGTTTATGAAACCAATTTGTTAATCGGGACAGGGCAGTTCAAACGAAGTGATGGGGGGGGGGGGGGGGAAGCAAAGCTCTCTATTTTGGCTTCGATAAAAGCTTTTGTTTTCATATTACATTTTCCTTTCTTCTGTAGTCAGTAGGTGGTTCCTCACAATTGAGCTATGACCAATAACAAGCAAAACTGGGCTCATTTAATTCCTATTTCATGGCAATTTGTTGGGTGAAATTCTCGTTACAAATTTTTATGATTGGGTTCAACGTTCTTATAAATTATTAGAATATTTTAACGAGAATTATTTTTAGCCATATTCTGTAAAAGAAAACGACTTAGCAACTGAATCGTTTGAAAATGGTTTCAGCCCAAATTATGGGAACATGTTTTCGCGACTTATGCCCTACATAATTTTCTCAGTATATGCATTCCTTTTTAATGTTGAATAATTGTTCATATTTACAGCCTTAGAGACCGTTGTCATAGGCAATTTATATTTCCATATAACATTCATTTTTCTTATAAAGCTACCACCGCTCTACGCCGGACATAGTACCGGAGTCATCAAACAGTCTAGCGATCCGCGCCCTGATCCAAAACTGAGGGCGTACACGATACAAATCCCCATGCAAGCAGCCGGAGCCAAAGGATACACGTCATATGGTAAACTGATTAACAATTATTTACAATCAAAATAGTATACTTCAAGAACAATTTGTAGCTAAATGTGAGAACTTAGAGGGGGGGGAATGATATTTCGGTTCCCAGTAGTATCTTCTTCGGACTACCTTTGTACTCTGTCTCCGAAGGTCCCGAGTCGAAACATATGCACCAGTCGGTCCAACTTTTACACATTTATAACTACACTGGCTTTTTTTTTTTGCAGTAAAGAGAAGCAGCTTGTTCGTTTTTTTGAAGTTTATTTGTTTGTATCTAGTCAGAGATCCATGCCAACGCATTCGATTACCCTTCTCAGCCCTTCAATGTTTATTCTCTGTGGATATTCCACACTGACTGTAGACTTCTTTTTCTAAGAAATGGCTCTGTCAATTTGCCTACTGAACATTATGACAAATAACCCTATTACTACCCCTAATTATCATCAAAGGCAATTGTTCAAAGAAGCTGACTACTTTTATTTCATTTCGGTTCATCAAAATGATTTACAATGTTCCTTTTTTATTCTACAGTTACGAATAGAAAGCCTAAGATAACATTATCAGACTCTCCATACGTCTATTCAGCCTCTCATCTCGGAACCCAACCGAAAAGATCTTGGAAATTTAACATGTATAACCAACACGCGAAACAAGGATTTAAATTTTGGTTGGAGGAGAAGAAACCCTTTTCACGTAAGTTGAAGAACTTCTTACAAACACTCTTATGTAAGCCGGAAGCGTTAATCGAGATGCAAATGGTATAAAAAGTTATTCTGTGGATACAGATTGTCTGAGAAAGACAGCCACAACTAAGGGGCAGATCTAGGATTTTAAACAGGAGGGGTGTTTCCCTGGGGTCGCTGAAGCCGACCCCCTTGTAGGAGGATGTGAAGTCCCCCCCCCCCCCAAGAAATTAAAACTTTTTTCGTAATTATACCACAAATTAGTTACATAATTAGGTCTTAACCCAATGTCGTGGTAATTGCAACGTTTGAGAATTTTCGAGTGGGGTTGAAATGGGATGGGTGTACCCCGCTGGGTCCGCGCTTGTAAGGTAAGACTGTGCACCTAATTCATGAAGGATTTCTTCATTTGTAAAATATGTTTGGTTCGTTCGATCGAGGACAATGTTCATGTTTTCGTTTTTACAGAATCCCAGAAATACACATTTGGCTCCGCGAAGACTTTTCATGGCCTCGGCAACGCCCCACGAAATTGAAGCACCTAACTACCAATATAACAAGAGAAGAAACAGATGGGAGGTGAATCGAGTGATGGCTGCACGAAAGGGTCATTCCAGTACTTTTAAAAACGATACAGCAACTGTGGCAGTCGACGTGTGGTGGAGATATGATATCCCGGCATTGTAAATAGTCCAGTGCAGGTGCTACATGCAGGCGCGTATCCAGGATTTTCTAACCCGGGGGGCGCGAATTACTATCTAAGCGGAGCGCCACCATCGGTTGGCGCGTAGCGTACAAGAAAATTTCTGGTTTTGATACCCCCCAGATCACCGGAAACGGCACTTCTCGGGCTTGAAATGACCAACCAGATGTACACTTTTGGCCTGAGAACCAAGTATTTCCTAATAGTTTTTTTCCCATCCATAACCTTTTTGAAGATTGTCAACCCGGCACACGTCATGTTCGACCTGATCGCATGTCCTGTGGGTCTTTGCTTTTGTAGGTGATTCTACGTCGCGGCCCACAATACCCTTCAGCCCCACTTTTCAAGGTTTTAAGCCCCAAATTTGTTCAGAATTTGAAAATTCACATTTCTCGTGAATAAACTCACTTCAAAACATACCCATAATGTTGTACAAAATTTCATCTATGGACAACCAATATAGAAAAACTACCTTCAACCCCTAACAGACCGGTCAAAATTGCACGAGTAGAGGGAAGTGTGATGCAGAATGTTGGTCAGAAATTTTCGAAAATTCAGACACAGTTAATTTATTGGTGTACAAATATTAAACCTCTTATAACGGCTATTATAAAACTTGGTTGAAGGAAATGAAAAAATAGCAGATATTTCCGAAACCGAACACTACACACATAGGCGTAGGAGGCGCGGCGGCAGTGGCGGAGCTAGGGGTATTGGTCAGGAGGGGCGAGAATGGTCTGTAGGGGCGCTTTCGACACCATCTAAGCGGAGCGCCACCACTGGTTGGCGCGTGGCGCACAGACAAATTTTGAGTAAAGATACTCCCTAGATCGCCGGAAATGACCCTTTCCGGGCCTGGCTAATATGCAGATAAACGAAGAATAGGGTGTCATCGCCAAATTACAGCAACAAAATGTGACAAATGTCAATAAGTAGATGAGAGCGCAATAAAAAAGTCAATAATCAAATATGTAAAAAGTGGTAAAGAGCTGAAAAAGACGCCAACAGTCCATTTGAGTCCGTCAGGGGGCGCATCCGCCCCCTGACCGTATGGACGCTCCGCCACTGCGCGGCGGGGGTGCAGCCCCTAATTCGTCATTACTAATGTAAAAGAGAGTTTTGACATAATTGGACCTCCATGCTTTTTATACATCTACATGAGACATGTCGTTGTTTACATTAGCATCCCGCGGTATACTGCGCAATTTGAACGGACCGTACGGTACATGATGGCATGCGATGTAATAACCGATGCTTGCTTATATGATATTGACATTGACACGTTGAACGCGCGCTTGGCGCGCGAAAATTTTCGGTTATTTTTTCAGGCAAGTCGGATAGTTTTGAGGATTTTCATCCTGGAACGCCATTTTCAGGCTCTCTGATATGATGTGATATCTGCTGTTTGCGTTATAAATTCGAACAGGCGCGTAGCGAGGAATTTGCCAAGGGAGGGGCGAAGCCTGTAGGCAAATTATCTAAGCGTAGCGCCACCATAGGTTGGCGCGAAGCGTACAAGCAAATTTTGGCCGAAAATGTCTCCCAGATCGCTGGAAATGACACTTCCCAGGCCTTGTCAGTTGCATCTTAGCACTTTCTATTTTGAAATTACTTAGCGATATCATTTAAAAAAAATGCTGAATGGGGGGGGGGCGGTCGCCCCCATCCCAAAATGCGTCATGTTCCCCGACGACACGGTCGAGTTCGAGACCAGCCACAGTTGGTTTCATAGCACAATTCTACACACGCGTTATGATAGACCATATAAAGTATATATATATAGATCATTAGTGAGAGAGGAAAATGGAAACGTCAACAAAATGGAGTTGTCGGTGTAAGGGGTAGGGTGAGGCACACTTTTACGAAATCATTGATCCGTCACTGGCTACCCTTCAGCGCTGTAATGATGTCACTGTTCCTCTTTCTCTTCCCGGTGTCTTCGCGTTTTTCTTTTACTCCCTCCTTTTCTCCTTCTTCTCTCTTTCTTCTTTTTCTTTTCCCTTCCTTCCTCTCCTCCTCCTCTTTTTCCCCTCTTTTTTCCTTTTTTCTTCTCTTTTTTTTCTCTCCTCTTTTTCTTACCCGGGGGGCGCGCGCCCCCAACGCCCCCCCCTGGATACGCACCTGACATGTGTAGCGGGCTGGGACGTTCCCATTATTGAGGTGGTCCTCTTCCCCTAAGATATGTAGGTGAAAATATTTTGAAACTCGGTTCTCCGATATGGATGAAATTTTCTTGACCGAGACGCATGAAAAAATGGTGCAACCACCACCTTTCTACAATCCTTCTACACCCATTTTCAAGATTGGATACATCACATACTTGCCACAAACTTCAATGTTATTTTTTAGTGATAGATTAATACATGTAAGGTATGGTCATTTTGAGTATCACACATGTAATTTGATTAAGTGAAACGAAAAAAATCCTTCTCAGTAATTGTTGTATATTGCAAATATTTTATTAATTTTTTGGCCTTCAAAGCGCTTTGTACACCCATTCATTCTTGCAAAGCTTTTCGAAATTGGATATGTTAAATGTGTAAGTTTCCTTTTTCAGTTTAATTTTATGAACGATGATATATAAGTTAACTAAACAAATACAGCAAGCATTATTGCAAATAAAGTCAAATATAATCTAACCAGAAAGCCAGCTGTTTCAGTTATTCTTTGACTAGTACTGTCTTTTAAAGGGTGTGAAGACTCGCCCAAAAAGAAACGTCTAATGCCGGTAATCTGACCTAGTTTCGAATGAGGTGTAACAGAATTGACATCACCAAATTGGCACCACCATCGATCCCAGAAAATACACACACAGCTTGCTACTGTCGGTAATTAGACACTAGTGTACAGTCAGTACATACAGCTGCGATCAATACTCACAGCACTAGTGTATAAACGATACAGCGGTGGACATCTCAGGTCCAGCTAAAGATAACAAGGGGTCACGTTTCATTACTGTCTGCATTTGTAGCGACACGAACACAAACGTCACTTGCCAGCAACAGAAAGTTAACTTTTTCAGATGGCCACACACGGTTTGGGACGAGTATTCAATGCCTTTAAGTAATTCAGCAAGGTTCTTGGACTCGTTTCAACCTACACATTTTAGTTTTTACTGTTGGAGCTATCATGATTACATTGTTAAAGTATCTGGACTTCTGTTGACCTCAAATAACCTTGAATCTTTGCAGAAAACAATAGGTTGCTTGTACTCACTAAGGTGGATTTTGTTTTTACTAGGCTTTCAGACCTCTGCAAAACAGTGTAACTCTTAAATGGATCCACATACCTAATGCATAAATACCAACTCAACCAAGTTATACTTTTGGAGTTACTGTGTTAACTAAATTCTTCCAAACTTTGACCTTTGGTTATTTCACATGAGTTTTGACCTCTCTTACTAACTAAGATAGACTGTCATTCCAATATGTGAAATTAATTAACCCACTATGATATTTTTTCATCATGTTATCATGTTTACAAGACAAGGTGTTGTATGCATACACACATACCACCACTATAGAATGAAACACAAGAAAGCATCAGTATTCTTTGATTCTTTTCCTCATTTTATTTAATATTCCTTCAACTAGGAAGATAAGATAAAGTACCTGGTCCACATTAACATCAGTTACCTCTAACCCCCATGGATCCTCTGCCTTGCTTGACTTCTCTTAACCTACGAACCAATCAATTATCCAGAATATTTACAGCATCAGAGTTTCAAGTTTCCACTTTAAAAATGACAAATACTTGAAATAGGAGATTGTAGCTGTTGCTTCCTTTTCAAAGTTCTGTTCTGAAATAGGTAACAAATCATCTCAGGACTGTCTGAAATAGTACATTTCTCAACGACAAATCAAATCTGCAAAGAGTGACATATATTCTGACAGACCATGATAGAAAAGTGTATTCTGTATAACCCAGTACACTGTTTTAGTGGAAGAGTAAGTCTCAATTTAATGACTGCAATGACATGTGGTTGAGAATTCTTGATTCTGCTAACCCTTCTAAGTTAAAATGCAAATAGAAACATGCACAGGTTAAACCAAATTCATTTCTTGTTTTAAATTCATCTTCCTGTTTTGGAAAACAGACTTGATTTGTTGTGGAATGAATCTTCACGCAATGGAGACATGCCTCTTATTATCTTGCTATGATGGTAAACAAATTCAAATACTACTAAATGGTGGGTAGGGGGAGGGGAAGCAGAATCTGAGAGCTCAACCATCAACTAACTTGTTACTTCTCAGACATTTTTCTCCTTTGCATAAATACCAACGATGTGGACTGTTGTCTGGATGCATGGCACAGACATTCAAACTCTAGGCGTTCAAAGTTCACTAAAAAAAGCCAACAACTTAACTCTTCCATCAATATTGAACTTTAAATCTGTAAGGGGTGTCACAGATGATTGTTGAGGACCATGGTGGTACCATCAGGGGTACTTCGAGGGTTCTCACATTCATGGTCTTTGGGTCTGGACAATAAAATACAAAAAGTTAACTGTACAGTAAGCTGAAGGATCCTCAATCCTTTTCTGCAATAGCTGTCAAGTAGACGTCAATTTCCTCGTTCGACAAGGTCCTGAAATAAAAAAAACTTCAATGTTACTTCAATAACACGTAACTGACACCCTCATTCCAAGAAAAAAAGAAATAAAAAAAAATGGAAATCATTGCATAGAGAGTATTCACTGTATATAACATGAATGCATAATCATTCAAAGCAGTTGTTGAATCCTAAACAGATCACAACCAACCAGCATACCAATCACTCGCACCTTATACTTTGTATGTTTCACTGTACCACATTTCACCAACATTTAGAAGATTTCAAAATTTTACACTAAACCTTCCCACACACTCTCTCCACCTCCCCTAAGAAAAAATAATGTCAAGTAGTACAAAAAAAATGAACAATCAAGGGAAATGAATTACCTAAATTCTGGTTTATCCTTTGTTACCACGGCAATTTCCAATTCAGATGGTTTAAAGTCGATAGAGAGGACAGATGATAGACATTTGATAGCAGTCTGTGGAGGAAGAAGAAATAATAAAGTGCTGGAGTATTAGCTACCTTAGCAAATACATTGTTATATAATCCTATTGATGGCTGTAGTACCATACTTATCACATCTTACTTATCACTTTTTATCACATGTAATATACTTATCACATCACATCTAATATTATTATTATTATCTAATAACACATGAAAAATGCACAGGCTAAGTGATGTACTTCTACCTGTCCATTTTACAAGGAGAACAATTTACATTAAACCCCTCTATAATTCTACAATACCCATATATGCTAGCAGACATTAAGCTGTCAAACCTAGGGATCAATATCACAATTCAAAATTAATTTTTGTTATTTCTTTTGCATAGCATTAACAGCAGCATTCGCAGAGCTTGCCGCCCAAATTAAAACAACCATGATATCGTTGAGACCCTACAACAATATGCAACTTCGGCATTTTTCAAAAATTTGCTACAAATGTACATCACATACTCAGACATTTCTGGTGGTTCTCAACTTCTTATTTTTACACACTGTGTTTTATCTATTTATTCAATGTATTGCTTGTAGATGATCTGGTGCTTCTTAGCAATATTCTTGAAGGGGAATAACAATTGCAATGCTGCTTTTAAGGTTCTGGTTTGTCTTTCTCTTTGTTCTAATTGTTCAATTCCAGCTCTGTTGACTCACTTCTATTGTCTCTTCAAAAGTAAAAGTTTTCTTCTTCTTGAGTTTCTTCTCCAGGAAGCTATTAGCCTCTGTCTGTTTTGCTCCTACGCTGGTAGCTTTGTAACCACAGAAGTAACCGGCAGGGTCGGCTTTGAATACCTGCGGTCCGGTTTCCTCGTCGATTCCAAGCAGGATCATACCTTGTGTGAAACAGCAGTAAGATGACAGATTATTGAACAGATACAATGCAAAGAGAACAAAACCTCGGGTAGATAAATGGTTTCTCTCGTTAATACAACTACGTAATAATAATAAAAATAATAATAATGAGGATTTATAAAGCCCAGACATATCCACTGATAACGGTGCTCAAGGCGCATCACAATATTACCCTGGTCAACGATAACCTGTCAAACATAGAGACAATCCCTCCACATGGCAGCAGCTAAACATCACCCAGCTGTCAGTTTTATCTCACAGGTCCCCCATTGATACACCTGGGTGAAGAGAGGCAATGGAGATAAAGTGCATTGCCCATGGACAAAATGCAATGATCTGACCAGGACTCAAACCTGCAATCCTTAGATCCACTGATGTAACCACTTGACCACAACACTCTCATGATGATTGCAGAGAGTCTATTTTGTCTTTGATTGCACAGAGTCTATTGCACAGAGTCTATTGCACAGAGTCTATGCACAGAGTCTATGCACAGAGCACACATTTGGTATGACTCACTCACCTACATGCCAGTTGGGTTCAAGTCTCTCAGCAATCACTTAACCAACATTTTAAAACAAACCACATTTTGGTGGATTGCTAGATTGGAAGAATTAGAAAGTAGGTATTGACCATTAACTGGGTTAGTGGGGCCACAGTACAAAAATGTTACTAATTTTTGTAAGCTAGGTAGATTGGAGTGAATGGTGTGAGTGGATATGGGTAAGCGAGGAGTGAAATATTACAGAGATTCAACTTACTGCAGCCAAGTGGTCTCATCTGGGCACTCTGGGTGTACACTTGAGATATGTCTGCAATTCTCTTACATAACATTTCGACAGGAATCTCATAGCCGTATTTATACTTCCAGTTTGCAGCCTCATACCGGGCTCTATAGACCTGAGATCTGCTATCAGCTGTCAAAAGAGAAGTGAAATAAACTGTGTACAGTACACATTGGTTCATACATACTAGTAGTAGCCTAATACAAACACAAGCAGACATATTTGTTATAACACGTTATATGATTTTTAATATTTCACTCATAAAGAAAGATTCTACAATCAACTCTCCAATCTTGATTAAAAGTTAACCTTGTAACAAGTATTCTTATACTACTACCAATTACAGATGAAGAAGGGTCTCTAGGGGTTTGAAATATTGCAATGCTGTGAAGATGATAAGTGAGGAATGATCACTTCCTACGCAAAATTACTAACGACTTAGGCCTTCAACTTAGTTAAAATCTGGTTGCCATTTAGAAGTATATTCCATCTTTCAACAGAGTTACTGAAGATAATATGAGCAATTGACTGTATTAATTTTCTTTTCAAATAATTTTTTTTTTCCACCAAAATAGTTGCAATTAGTTGTTTCTCAGCTTTTTAAGTTAATGGCAAAATTGAATTTGGTATTGATTCTTATGTTTCTGCTACAAAAATGTGTTAGGTCAAGGTAAAGGGTTTGCATAAAACTTTCTCAAGATCTTTAAAACATCTGTATGACATAAAACCAAACAACAAACAAACTGAAGGGAAAACAATTATGTTTCAGTATATATGGTGGGAAAAGGATGGTTAATGTTACCCTAAGTTATTGCTTCAAGACTATCAAACCATTGGGCAAGCACCCCCAGAAAGCTATTTCAACAGACATTTTCTTCCCCCATTTTTCAAAAATTAATATTGGTCTGGGTACAGCAGCAACACTCACCAGTAAGACCAGTCATGACACAGCCAATGTGTTCAGTAATCTGGAACATATGAGTCACAGTACTGGCATCAAGTAGCTTATCCTAGAAGGTATAACAAAAATAACATCAAAACATGTCAAGTTAATGTTAAGCAATTATTCCAAACTGGAAAAACAAAATTTATCTTTACAATGAAAAATTTAATAAACTCTACAACATAGGAACTGTCATACTAATATTCCATGATAATAGGAAAACAAAGAACCCAGTGAATTATCTCTACTCACATAACTTACAGGGAACAATACATGCAGCCCACGCTGGTTATTAATAATGATCTCACAATGCATCACAGAGGGGGGGGGGGAAAGTTCAGTCTTAAACACAAAGAATATATGATAAAAACAAAATAAGTTGTTCCACCAAAAGGGACAGAATTGTCTTGGGATGTTAGTGAAGACTAAGTGAAAAGAGAAGGTGGACTCACTGGAACTTTCTTTTGTGTTACTGCAACTGCTGAATCAACCCCACGCAAAGCAACTGATGTCATCCCACCTTGGTTTATTGCCTTAAATGCATACTCTGAGGATGAAAAATTGCAAATGACTTACCAAACACAGGCTTAGATCATACGTAATATGTTTCTCTCTCTCTCACACTCTCTTATTATAAGAAAAAGCCATGTATGGCAGTAGAGAGAGAAAAAACTGTTAGACTAACTACTTTTTCATTGCAAAGAACAAACAAGCTCAAAACTGGTAGTTTGTAAGTGACTAATATATAATAATCAGCAAGATCAAAATCGATCTGAAAGTGGAAAGATAAATTATATTCAATTTTCAGTCTACCACAAAATATTCCAGAGTTAACTATAGAATGCAGGGCCACTTCAGAGATCTATCCTAAGTGAACCTCCTGATGCCAGTATCCCCAGTCCATATTGCTAGAACTAGCCTAGGACTAATCATACTTTATAAACCCTGTTGTCATCATATTATTCTGGAGTATTGGGTACCCTGCAGGGCTACTGTAGGGCCTATGCTATTTTTGCTTATTTTTGGAATCATAAAAAAATTATCGATACTGTAGCAAAGCGTCAATAGGCTACTGTCACTAACAATGAGAGGCATCATACCAAGTATTCCTAACAAAAACAAAGCAAAAAAGAGCATAACGTTAGGACAAACTCAAGTTGATCCTAGCCTAAGTTAGTCCAGGCCTAGTCCTAACGCCGTTTCATGTTGTTTCATTTACCGACTTGATACAACCGTCCCTCAGGCGAGAAAACAGTAATGTATCTATCAAAACCAGCACTGCTGCCACGAGACATGTCTTTTCAGGTCTGTATCATAAAATATGGAATGAAAGAATTGGCTGGCTTCTACTTTGCAACCGATGAGTTTTACTTTGTGTGACGTTAAGACAACTTCTTCTACAGTTAAGCCTATAGGCTATGTAAAAAATGTTCACTGTCATGCTACCATGTAAATCGCCATGACAGGCTTTTCCAGGTTTGAAAAATAATTTAAAAAACTAATAAAAATTGAAAAGCACATCAATAAAATTTCAAATTTTCACTATTTTTGTAACGTTATCTTAGAGGGAAATATTTTTGAACTACTTGTTTTATAATGGGCGAATAAACGTATTAATAGACAGTAACATTTGGCCTTATCAGGTCAAAGGTGGTCTCGCACCAATACGAACTGATCACTATGCATTACATACTGAACATTATACTGGCAATACTGCAAGGGCTAGTCTTTAGTGAGGAGACAGTTTAGACCTAACATTAATACCAGAAGCGCGCTACAAAGCTGTAAACTTCATCATGAATTCATCAGATAAACCAAGTATTATGGTTCATAGTGAAAAATCTATGAATAAAACGTTATTTGATGTGAAATGGGTTCCATGCAGTGCTCGATTTGTTGTCCTGGGCAACTACCCACGCCAAACTGGTTCATTGCAAGTTTGTGAAATGACTTCCTCTGGGGAAATAAACGTTGTGTCAGAGGTAGGCCTTACTTTAATGACCAAAGTATAGTATGAAAACATGCTTCTTGATTTATGGTAGCCTAGTGTTATATCGCGTGTTCTTTAAATTTGTGTTCTGTGTAATAAATGCAGCTGCATTGATGCCATAGTTGCCATGTTTTATTTTTAATGTCAAATGGTAATGACATTGAATGCAAATTTTAATTTTTACAGCTTTTAAAAATGCATCAAACTGTTACTGCCTAACTGCCTTCTTATAAATGGTACAGTCTTAAAGGCAAAAACAGCAATTTTGTATTTTGTAGCTCCCTATAATAAAGTTCACCCATTCACCACAACAGCAATCTAATGCTTATGCCACAAAGGGAAATCTTGCTTGTTTAGTTCTAACAAGGCATTGGGACATTTACATTTGGTGACCTATTTGAAGAGACAGCTTGAACCAAGGCTAAGCTGGAATTGTTTACAACAAACGAAGTTGTAAAAGCTACAAGATAAATTTCATTCATGTCTCACAGATAAAGACAACCTAGAGCATTGACTAATTTCATATAGCCTGTAGTTCATGCTGAAGCATCAAGTTGCAAAATGTAAATAATAACTCAGTAACAAACCAGAGGGATTATCATTTCCACTCACCTTTAAAGAACATTTAGTTGTTAGATTCTATTGTAGAGGCCACATGATTTCATAACACAGAATTTCTAGATGTAGCAAAGAACAAAGAAATTTCAGTGTAATTTCCTCAATGCTCCTGTCACACTATCAATGTAAGACAAAGTTGTACGATATTTCTTGCACCTATGATCATCAAAAATATTTCAATATTTGCAGTCTGTGCATAACTTCAACATATTTTCATTGATCAACAGGTTGAGAAAAAGGATCCTTTCAAGTGTGGCACATTTGGTGCCAGCAGTTTAAAGCAACGGAACTTTGCAACTGGCGACTTTGCTGGAAACCTAAGAATCTGGTAAGGCTTGCCAAGAAAATTAAGCCCCAAGAGAGACAACTAGTGTTATCAGAATTATTTATGATGTACAGTATTTTCTCAACCTAAGTTATCAACTTGAATTATTTTAAAAGCAAATTTTCTAGATGAAATTATTGTTTTGTCTTTTTAGCTGTTCTTCATGGCATTGACTTTTCTATATTGACATTAATATGGATTTTTTAACAAAAATTTAAAATTTTTTTTACAGGGACCTTGAGAAGACAGCACTCCCTCTTTATTCCACTACAGCCCACACTGAAATAATCAACAGTATTGATGGTGTTGGTGGTCTTGGTGTTGGTGAAGGACCAAGGGAACTTGTCACTGGAAGCAGAGATGGTTAGTGTTGAGGGAACTTTATAAACTCATGGAAGTGGTTTTTTCCTCAGAATTTCTGTCAGTTTGTAGAATTCTTTCACACATAGCATTGACATGGTATGATGCAATGCTTACCACAGTATTTGGATCTAATTTTCTGCAGCATATCTAATTTTATATATTTTTAATATTTTTTCACTCATATCCATACTTTCACTCCATTGAAGTTAAAAAGCTTTAGATTTTATTTTGTTATTTAATAAGTACATTGTTATTTAATTCTTAAATTTTGTTTGAGATTTAAACACATCATTATACATCTTATTCTGATACAGGGTCAGTCAAAGTTTGGGATCCAAGGCAAAAGGATGACCCAGTGGCCTGCATGAAGCCAAAGGAAGGAGAAACCAAGAGAGATTGCTGGAGTGTTGCATTTGGTATGTGTGAGCTATGAAGTCATCATTTTCATCTGTCTTTATTGCTCTGCTAAGCTTGTAGTTATAAAGTAATCCACAAAGATTAGGGAGCCAAAGATACTCATTTTAAACTTATCCCTACGATTATCATGGAAAAACACCAATTCATAAATAGCCTACCCTAATTATTTGTAAGTGTTAGGAAAATGCAGAGGCAGCAAGACGCCCATTCCTGTTCCCATGTCGTCCATTTTAAATCCGCACGTGGGTGGCTTTGCACGTGCTGCGATTGGTGGTCTCCCTGCCGGTACTCGTCGGGGCCCTGGCAGACCTCGTCTTCGATGGGTCGACAATCTTATTTCATGGTCAGGACTGTCATCTGCCGAACTCGTCGATGCTGGCATACGACATGTTAAAATCAAACCAATGACAATTGTACATCACCATTATAACTTGCATAGTATAGGACCTCGACGGGTTCTATCCTATGAAGAAATATGATGATGACGTGAGGGACAGAGTTCATCTCACCGTCTGACCACTTTCTCCAAACTGAGGGGAGGATGAGATGGGGGGGGGGGTTGGGTTTGCACCACATCCATTATCACCACACTGCAGCAATGGTGAACGAGTTTGTTTCAAAACCATTGAAAGAACCGAAACAGAAGAAACAAATTCAATGATAAACATAGTCAATAAAGTACACTGTTTTGAGTGTTTATTCCTTTCCATATAAAATGAAGCAGGACTTATTATGTACAGAGACAATTGCATTCCATGTGATGTCAACCAGCATAAAAAACATCTTGCTGTGTGATTCCAATTCCATTTGAATTTCTTTTCTCATTTCTACACTATGGTCAATACTGGTGTCTGGTTTATGAGGTAAAGTACAACATTGCATAAATTCAGTGATTACAAAAGAAATAATTAGGCCTTAATATATCAGAATCTGAAATCACTTGTTTTGCACTAAGGGCTTCTGAACCGCCCTTGAGGGAACTGACAGCCCAAACCCTTATATCAATTTAATTTTAGTCTAACCAGTACTATAATATGTGATGTGTCTTTACATCTACATTCCTTTCTGTTTTTTTCTTCATCTTCTTTCCAAAATTTACAACTTTATTGTTTTTTTATGACAGGTCATGCTCATAACCAGATGGACAGATGTGTAGCAGCTGGATATGACAACGGAGACATCAAACTCTTTGATCTGAAGAACATGTCCCTTCGATGGGATACTAACGTTAAGAACGGGGTAAGTTAAAAATGCATATCACTTTGATGTGATATTAATTTTAAAAAGTTGATTAAAAGTGAAAACAACATTTCCATTTGGTGGGATACTAATGTTCAAAGAGGAGTTAGTAAAAAATGCATGTCACTTTGATGGGACATTAATGTTAAAAAAATGGAGTGTAAAAGACATGTCCTGTAGATGTTATACTAATTAATGTCAAAAATGGAGTAAGTGAAACAAAAACATGTCTCTCACATGGGATTACTAATGTTTACAGACCTCAGAAACCTGCTTTAAGGTATTAAAGTTTGATGCTGTGATTTTTGTTATGGTGTAGGACTGTAGGTATATTCCATACTTGTTTAGGGGTGTTAACTCAAATATGTACCTATATGAGGATATTTCTTTACACAATTTGTTAGATGTTCATAGTAACTTCTTTCGTACCTGTTACATATATGCTCACTCTTCTTTCATCCATAAAACCTTTGAACCATAATAAACTTATCTTTTTTTTTAAATCATGTTTTTTCGTCAGGTTTGCTTTGTTGAATTTGACAGGAAAGATATCAACATGAACAAGCTTGTGGCCACGGTCTTGGAATCGAAGATACATGTTTTTGATATGAGAACACAACATCCAAAGAAAGGTTTTGCCAAGATGACCGAAAAGGTAACAAATGTTCTCTTTTGTTAGAGTATATTTCAGGAATGTTGTGATAAATGTTATGATATATAATTCAAAACCTTTTTTTCTCATGGTAATTGATGATATTTTATTAAGAAAACCTTTCTCCTGAATCCAATTTTCTTTGATGCGAGTTTTAAATAATGCTTATGTAAATTACTATTAATAGACCTGATGATAGGTGTCATAAACCATGTTCCTTTGCATCACAATGTTCCTCAATCGGCTGTGGTATTTGCTACATTAATGTACCAGCATAATATTTTGTAAACTGATTGTTTTAATATGAGTCTTGTTTGTTCAAAGATCAGAAACTCAGAACATGGTCCTTGAAATTATCATTGCAAACATTCTTGTAAAGTGTTACTTGTTCATTGAACATGATACCAGTTGAGTGGCCAAAAACATATTCCTCTTTATGCTGTTTCATCGGGATGACATCACTCACTCTGCTATTGCCAGACTATTAATACATTTTTTCAACTACTCAGGACTTAAATGGATTTTCAGGTGACAAACAATGTAGAACTTATGTTGACGAGAAAAATATTCCTGTTGAAAACCTCAGATGTCTCAACATCTTGCCCCTAACTTGAGACATAGTTGATTGAATGTAACATATTTTGACTGGCTAAACCTTCAACATCTCCAGGAAGTTGGATCACAGTAGTGGGTCTGTGATGTCATCTGGGTAAATGCTCTTCAAAAGCTTCTTTGACACCTGATACATTTTAAATGTTTGCTAAGTATAGCTGTCAAAAGTTCTCTGTATTTAGAATTTCAACAAAATGTATCTTCTTTGTAGAAATATTCTTCTGTGGATAAATAATTGACAAATAATATAGACATTTTCAGCTGTCTTGCCCTGGTGACATCATTTGTTCTGCTGTTGCCAGATACATTTACAAAATATCAAAAGAATTGAAAAACTCATATCATGGCGATAGAAAACTGCTAGAAGGATGTGTTGTTTTGCCAATAGATGCAGACAATTTTCAGCAAGTTTGCTATGCAATCAATTTCAACCACCAGAATATTCTTTTAGATTCATGTCTTCTTGTCAGTGGTAGTGAATAACTTTGACATCTTAAAAGTTATTGTCTGTTTCTTTCAGGCTCATGATTCTACAGTTTGGGCGGCAAAACATCTTCCCCAAAACAGAGACATTTTCATGACATTGGGAGGCAATGGATCTGCTTATCTTTGGAAATAGTGAGTACCTATTTGCAAATTATTACTGTTTTGGCAAATAAGAAAACTGCTTTGATTGAAGCTGACTTGGCTGTTTGCTACAAGTTGTGACTGCCTCTTGTATCATTGTTTCTCTTAATTGTACTCCTTTACCCCTCCCCCGACCTTCACCATTTTTCTTACCCGCAACCTCCCCCATCTCGCACCCTGTCTCTGATGTATATTGTTTTATTCCAATGGAGATGAGCATTAGGCCTACATTACTCATACATTTAAGTCATTCTGTTCTGTGTCTCTTTTAACATTTTTATTTTACCTTTTTTGTTAATTTTTCTTCTTTTATTATTATTATAATTATGATTTTTTTCTCCAGTCAATATCCAGCCAACAGAGTGGCAAAAGATAGCGATGAAATAGAAATGGGAGTAGCTGGAACTTTAAACCTCTTAGAGAATACTACTCTGAGTAAACAACCAATCAACGCCCTCGATTGGAGTCCTGACAAAGAAGGTCTGGCTGTCTGCACAGCGTTTGATCAGTGTGTTAGAGTACTCATAGTGACCAAGCTTGCAAGGGTGTGACAGCGATGACAGTGAAATGATATCATTGAAGAGAAGAAGATGCAAAGAATCGGCCACATTATCGGCCACATTAAACGCAAGAGCCGTTCAGAGGATTGCCGAAAAGAAATCTGACACCTTGTTTGGCGAACTAGTTGAAGTGCCTCAATTTGGAGATGGTTTGATCGTTGAGTAATACTCAGGTATAGTTAGCCTACTCTTAGGTGGAAGAAGGTTTTGTCACACAATGAAACAATGTTATTTTGCTGTCCTGAGTGATATCAGAAAGGCATATCCTTTATCCAGTAGTCTGGTCTAGTTTATATGGGAGCTCTATATCAAATGACAATAAAAGTCTTGACCTCGATTCCTACTCTCCTATCTTATAGTAAGCCCCACTCTTAGGTGGAAGAGGTTTTTGTCACACAGTGAATCATATTTAATATCCTGTCCTGAGTGATATCAGAAAGGCATATCCCTTATCCAGTAGTCTGGTCTAGTATATATGAGAGCTCTATATCAAATGACAATAATCTTTACCTCGATTCCTACTCTCCTATCTTATAGTAAGCCCCACAATAGGTGGAAGAGGTTTTTGTCACACAGTGAATCATATTTAATATCCTGTCCTGAGTGACATCAGAAAGGCATATCCCTTATTCAGTACAGTCTGGTCTAGTATGAGAGCTCTATATCAAATGACAATAATCTTGACCTCGATTCCTACTCTCCTATCTTTACATAATGTGACTTTCACCTTTCACCTGTAGAGGTCAAGGTACTGGTGCCTTGTTACACAAGAATTTTGAAAACATCAGTTGCTTATGTTAAAGTGTATATTTGTCTTTAAATATGGGCTCATAGTTATGATCAATGTCATAGATAAGGAATATAGATGACAGTGGTGATTCTTTAATCAAAATCTGCTTTGTTCCCAACGCTCAGGCAAAAGTAGTGTATTGTTTTGAAGTTTGATTAGACTCTAGTTGGAACCAACCTACCCTAACTTAATCATTTATTACGGCTTATTTCAAATGTGACTGGGTTAGATTAAGATGACCAGACTCCCCAATTTCTTGGGCCAGTCCTAAGATTTTATAGAAATGTGTACAAATTTGTGCAAAGGCCAAAAATAATGTATATTTAAAAAAAAAAAAAATTTGCCTGCTTCTAGAGAAGAAAAGTAGGCATTTGACCCTCATTCTTGAAATACAGCACCGCCAAACATTGGGATCTCAAAATATCACCTGTACCTTAAAACCTATCATGTAGATACCACCTACCCATTGATATCATCAATACCATGTCCTCAAAATTTCTGGAAAAGAAAAATATGGTCACCTCAGTTTAGGTAAACTCACAGGTCCCCATGTGTAGAAGATGAGAGGTTTCTCTCTGAAGGAGCAACATACTAAAGTCTTGTTAACATGGTGTACTGGGAATAATTGATCTCATATGAAATATATGTAAATTGCAAATGGGCAGGCTTCTTATAACTGCAACTGCAAATATGTAGCACTTATGATACACAAAACCATTGAAATTTTAGCATGTTATATACTTTGAAAAGTCTTGGAAAGTACCTCTAAAAGTGCAAATGGGACTTAAATCCCTTCTTGGTTTACATGTAGTTACTGATACTTGTCTTCCATTCCACAGTTGATCTGTAATTTTATATGATGCCATGTAACGTAAATGGTCTCTTGTAAACATTTTCCCTTGTTCTTCAAAGTGATCTAAGTGAAGTTAAAGTGTATCTGCTGTACTGCTATAGTGAAAAATGTGTAAATATCTGACAACGATAAAGCTGCGCTTGGTCTTTCTATTATTCGGACAATTGTAATTCACATTAAACGATGACATTCTGGTAATTAGAATTCTCCTGTGAATTTTTATGTAAAAATGCATATAGCTGTCAATTGAACAAAGAGTTGAATGATATGAAATGAGCTTTGACCCTGCAAAGTACTGTACCTGCACCTCGGGAAACTCTGTGAGGACTTGTTATAACTTATAAATTAATACCTGAACATCTAGCCAAGGAAATTGTCTGGACGATAGGCTTTAATTTTACAGTGTTGATATGAATCAACAAACATCACAGCTTTTTGTTCTTGTAAGAGATAAGATATTTCACAATTCTGATTGCATACTCCAGGTTTGTTCCATGGTTATGTGCTAGATCAAATGATTAATCCTCAAGGCTCAAGCATGTATGAATCTTGTTTATACCAGGCCTGGTACCCTCAATGGAGAGTAACAGAATGTTTTAATTTGTTCTAAGGATATAATCACTTTGCAAATAATTTTTTCCAACCTTTCATGAGATTCAGACAAACTGTAACACTGTTGTGATCTTCCTGCTTTTGTGCATAATAAATTAATAGCTATGTTATGATGTAATTAACTATGTAATGATGGGAAAATAATAAGAACTATGATGTTCGTCACATTCTGATATTAGTTTTGTAAATATTCAGAATTTTATATAAATTGTTGCTTTTACAATTACTCTTGTACGATTTATATTTTCTTTCTCTAGTCCACACGTGCAATCTCAATATTGGATGACTTTGTGTAAGAAAAAAGAGATATTGATAGGATTGTATTGTTACAGTGCTGGTATCACTCTTTCTGAAGTTTTAATAACTAAATCATAAAAACTGTTTCATATACAGTTTGACTGTAAACTTGATCCTTTGTAAATTCAAGATATTTGAAAGGTGGGTTTCAGCATTGAAATTTTAAAGTTACATTTTGAGACATGTTTGATTCCAACAAACCAGCACTGAAACTGTCACACGATAGGAGAGTCCCTCTAGCTCAGATAGGAGAACAAAGGGGCAACCTCATGTAATTAAAGATAGGCTCAAAGTTTTAAACAAACGACCGGCTAAAGGATGCTAAAAAGTATTTTAAGGTTGTAAACAGTCCTATTGCACTGTACTGTAGAGGTTAAGACCCATCTTGCAGGGGGGGGGGGGGGATCTACACTAATGGAAAACAATTCACTTACAACTTCAATGGAAAACTAAAGAACACAAAGAAACAATCTGGTCAATTTTCTAATTTAATAGCACAGAGTATCAAGAAAGTACAAATAAATATTTCATTATTTGGTAAGGACTAGGATTGTACTGTTACTCTTAGAATATCAAGTACAAGCTCATATTTGAACATCATTTCAAATTCATGTGTGCCGACTTAGTCAGGTTGACACAGATACAATTTAAGCACAAGGGTCAGGCAGCCATGTTATGTCACATTTTGAAATCCTATCCATGAGAAGGTTGTCCAATAATCTTGTCATTCAATCTTTAGAGGACTACCCAGCATGCTTCTCATTTTCTCATAATCCAACTATTCGGTAGATTGTACCAACTAGTGCCTGACCGAACAGTTTAGACCTTAGTATGCAGGGAGGGGTCATGAATATCCCGTATCCTCCCCCTCCCCCCATTTTTTGTTGGACAGTTTTGCAAAATGTTTGTGCTTAAAATTTGTTCCGAACTTCATATTGTCCATAACAAGGTATGGAGTGACAGAAATCTTAGCACGCTTTGCTAACATGTGCCCCTTACTATTTACGGATGTTTATTACGCACCTCTGTTATGTTACTTATTTGGACATCTACCGACCGCTTGCTTTCTGAGTCTCCCATTTGAGAATCCTTGGATCCACAATCCTCAATTTCCTAACTAAATGTACTGGAAATCTGATCTACACCTCTGCACAGTAACACTTCTAAAGGTCCAGAGAAACTGGCATCTGTTGGACTTTTGAATACTGAAACCTTAATGATAGTGGGTGAACATTCTACAACATACCGTAACCTTCACTTAACTATTCAATCAAGCAATGCAAAGCAAGAATTTACTCGCAATAATAACAATTAATGGCATGCTTTTAAAGCTATGGTAAAATGAAAGAGTGAATGATCCCCAAAACAAATACGTATACAATAAGTTTAAAGCTATTTCCTTTCCATAATTTATTTAAAAAAGATTTCAGTAACTGTCGAATACAATCCTTGGGGGGGGGGGAGTATGGAGTCCCAACCAATCCCGCCCCTTTCCCCCTCAGATAACTTTTTCAATGACTTTATGATTAGCTTGGACCCAGCATCTTACTGGGCTGAACAATTTCATCAAACTCTTCAGCTGATAAAATCTCCAGTTTTAAGGTGGCTTGCTTCAATGTCAGACTCTCTTCATGGGCTAGCTTGGCTATCTTGCTGGCTTTGTCGTATCCGATGCGGTGATTCAGAGCTGTCACTAACATCAATGATTCCTCAACATATCTGGGGGGAAACAAACATGAAATTGAGAGTTGGAGGAAATTTTGATAGTTGAATTTCAAATGGGAGTAAGCAAGGAAAAATGCAGCCTGGATTCATTATTCATTCACAAAAAGTTTTGTTAATTTAATTCCCACATTTAATGAATATGAGATGGGATAAAGTTGATTGACTATAACGAAAAAATTGGAAATTTTACATTAACAAAAACCTGAATTGGCTTTAAACAACATTGATGATTACATCAATCATTTAATTCCCCACAAACGCAATCTTGTGATAGGCAAAAGAAGCACTCTCCATGATTAACATTCAAAAGTACAATAAACTTTGTAAGAAATATACACAATTTGTAGAAAATGGCTCCTCATAAACTTTTGAAGGAAGAACAAGCAGTACATCTTATTTCCATTCAGTGTGGTTATTGAAAGCTGATATCAATAAAAAAAAATATCATAAATTTTTTTTTTAAAGGAATATGATTAAATGGACTGGACACCTTGCATCCTTTCACCCAAATAATGAGAAAACTATAGGCATCTGTTTATTCATAATAGGTTATCTCAGATAAGTTTTACTAACTTGCTGATGCGGGTTACGTTGGGTTGGATGCCCTCGACGCAGTTCTTGGTGAAGGATCTGCAGGCGTCACCAATGAGTCTGATGGACTGTAGGACATTAGCAGCTATCATCGGTTTGAAGACGTTGAGCTCAAAGTGTCCATTACTGGCAGCTACAGAAACGGCATTTTGATTCCCCATCACCTGGGCAGCAACCATCGTCACAGCTTCACACTGGGTTGGGTTTACCTTACCTTAAAGACAGGAAATAGATGGTTACCTTCAGTGAAGCCACCTGATAGGTTCGGACATAATAAGGGAGGGGGAGGGGGGAGGCTGGATGAAGCATGCAAGTGGGATCTGTCTCATGAAGCAAATATAGAAACGGCAGTTTCCTGAGCAGCAACCATTGTCAGGATATAGATGATTACCTTCAGTGATGCCTCTGAAAGGTTCAGATATAACATGCGAGGGGGAGGGGGGGTGGGGGAGGCAGGTGGAGGTATGCAAGTAGAATCTGCATTTGTGCTGGTGGGAGATAACTGAATGCATGTTATCTGTTATCACAAGCGACGGTATATGAGTATATAAGCAATGTAAACTGGTACTAACCAACCTTGTTGGACAAGTACTTTCAGAGATAACGTTTAGGGTTTAAGCTTATTGCCTCTTATGAAATGAACAACATTGGGTACTCAAAATCAGGATGGTGGTGGAGGCACAATACACATTTAACAAATTTCAAGTTCAGTCAAAGTAGCTATCAAACTTGTGACGTAAAAACCTAATTTGACACTTACATATGAAACAAAGTAATTTGAAAGTGAGAAACTTTCAGACAAACCAGAGCAAAGCAGTTAAGGAGAAGCTTTGAGGTTTCCTCGCAATCTTTGAATCCAACCCGAAGATTACCATAACCAATCTAACATTTCCTGTGAGACTCACCAGGCATAATGCTGCTCCCTGGTTCATTAGCTGGCAGCTGTAGTTCTCCGAGTCCACACCTCGGACCAGATCCAAGGAAGCGTATATCGTTGGCAACCTTCATGATGCTGCAGGCCACCACATTTAACGCACCGTGGAGTTCCACCATTGCATCGTGGGCAGCCAGAGCCTCAAACTTATTAGGTGCCGTAATAAATGGCAGATCTAGAGATATAATAGAAAGCATGTTAGGGTACCATCCAATATAAAATCTTGCTTTGATTACTAACTGCTATAAACTGCATTTATGTTGCAACATGTTATTATCTACAGTTATTATATTAAAACAATATCCAACTTAAGAAGCACCAAATTTTAAGTCATTAAGCTTCACAATTTGGATTTACCTCTAAGAATGTCTTCACTTTAGAATTGAAACAGGCTTCCTTCATGGATCAATTGAGAATGAGAGAGAAACCAAACTTTATACCAAAAAGTCACTTTCAAAAATGTTTCCCAACCTTTTGGCAATTAGTGCTTTTTAAATATGTCAGTTCATAACTGGAGCCCAAATCTGTAGAATTTGTTGCATTAAGCTCTAACAAACAATGAAAAGTGTTCAATTTCTTACCTGTGAAAGCAGCGATGCTAGCAGCTATTTTTTCAGCAAAGCCTTTCCTTGTATTCAAGCCTGTACCAACAGCTGTACCACCTGCAAGAGGAAGTTTCTAGTTTTGGTTTAATTTGAAGGTAAAATCATTATCCCCAATTAAAGTCATTCAAAGGATAAGCAAATCATAGCTCATTAGGCTTATGAAAATATTTGAATTTAGTGGCAATCAAAAGAGGCTTTTTTTCCCCATCTTGTCCTTTTTTTTATATGTTCAGATAGTTTGACCTCACTGACACTGGGCATCAATGTTCTAACATTTGGGACCAATGCATGCAATCTTCACTGACAAGGTGGATATGGAACGTGAAGGAAAGGAACAAGAATGCAAACTGAGAACATTCACCATTCTTTTAAACTTCTTTTTGTAGTTTCAAATTAAGTACAAGATTCTAGATAGTTTTCATGTAAGTCCATCATCTTCACTTGTGTTGAAAATGCTCAGTGTCTGCTAAGACTAACTGCAAGTTTAGAGTTACAATCATATGGCTATAAGCATAAGCATAAGTATATTTGCATATATATGTCCATGGCTGCATGTTCACTGTGTTGTGGGTATTGACCGTAGCTGTATGTATTGACTGGACACTAGTGTCTAATTACCGACGGTAGCAAGCTGTGTGTGTATTTTCTGGGATCGATGGTGGTGTCTAACACTTCTGTTACACCTCATTCGAAACTAGGTCAGATTACCAGCATGAGACGTTTCTTTGTGCGTGAGTCTTCACACCCATTAATGAATCAGCATATCCTACTGGTCTATGTCACTGACAGGCAAACTAGTGACTACCAATTATTTTCATTACTCCTCTGATAGAAAATATACATTGCTTTGATAGAATGTTTTACTAACTGATGTATCTGATGAAAGACCGGAATCATTGAAACTGCAATCTATTATTAATAATATTAATAATGTTATTAATTTTTTTAATAATTAATTTATTAATTAATAATATTAATAAAAAATATTAATAAATACCTGCGGCTAAAGCATAGACACTGGGCAGACATCTCTCCACTCTCTTGATGCCATTCTCAATTTGGGTCTTGTAGCCACTAAACTCCTGGCCCAAGGTCATGGGAACAGCATCCTAAATAAAAACACAAGAATGGGAAGAAACCCAAAATATTCAGTTTAATATATTCAGTTGTTGACAGTCACTATTCACAACAGGATCAAGTACTTACAATGCAATAACATCACCCAGTTGGGACAATATTTTCTGTATTTCCATGACATGCTTCAAAGCACTTACAATGACAGTACGAACAGTATGGATATCATTTTTCTCTCAGAGGAACTGTTCATAACTTCATACTGTCTGTACAAGTGCTTTGAAAGCATGGTATTGGAGGACAGCATAGAGTGGTATATATCATTAGGAAAATTGTCCCAAGTGGCTGTAAATTATTATTATTCATGAATATTGCAGAAAAACGGATAGCAATTGTTCATATGCAAACATGAAATATATTTTTCAATGTTCAGAATTATTAAATTTGAGACTGATCAATGATTTCAATAACTGATCAGAGTTTATCGCTTTGAGTAGAAATGTTTGCTTCCAAATAGTGGAAAGAGAAAAGGTTACCTTTGGTCTCCAACGTACAACATGATACACTTCTAATACTGTTGTTGATAGATCACATGTCATTACTCAAATATTTAATTGTCTATCTAGCTTATTTTTCAGTTTAATGATTAAAAGGAAACTTAAAATCAATTCATACTTAGCTCTTAAAACAGTTCAATTGTTATACCAAGTCCAATGCATAATATTTTTCACTTTAAATCCTTCCTACAAACTGATATTGCAGAATACTACAGACTGAAAAGAGGTCTTGCTTTAATACTAAAATGACATGAAAATGCAGATAAAAGCTACATTTAAAATTACAAACTGCAAGATAGCAAATACATATGCAAATGTTTCCACTTACCTGTGTGTGGGTTCTAGCAATTTTAATAATATCTTTAAATTCCTCCTGTTTGGTAGCCAGGGCATCGCAGAGCTGTTGCAATCCGGGAAGAAGACATTTATGGACCTCTGTTGCGACAGCAATATGCATGGCAGTGGGGAAGGTGTCATTAGAGCTCTGTAGGGGAAAAATAAACGAACAAACACATGAATAAACAACCACATGAATGAATGAATGAATGAACGTCGAATGAATATAAATCAATGAATAAATAAATAAATAAAAGAACAACTAACTGGATACCACTATGTGTTACTCTGAATGTATGGTTCATACTATTGTGGCAACATCTAATTGTCTAAAGAAGCATTAGGTAAATCTTTCTATCGGTGAAATCTTAATTTCTAACATTAAATATCTCAAAATACTGTTTGTTTATTTTATTTAACAAAGGTAAAGGTTGAAGTTAATTTCTTGAACCTAGTCAATATTACTGTCTTGTGGTAATAGTGTTTTTTGCAGTTTATTTTCTAACCTACGATTTATAGAATGATAAAAAAACTCAATTTTTGTTAATTACATTTTTTGACTATTATTACCTGGCCTTTATTGACATCATCATTTGGATGGACAGGTCTCTTGGATCCAACCACTCCTCCCATAAGCTCAATGGCCTTGTTTCCTATCACCTCATTAACATTCATATTAGTCTGGGTTCCAGATCCAGTCTGCCAGACAACCAGTGGGAAATTATCGTCTAATGTCCCATCAATAACCTGAAGGCAAAAATTGGTGAAATGTTTCAGTCCTTACTGCGATGCTGGAAATGAGGGTTTCAATTTTAAGAATCACTCTAACAAATTTTGAAGAGTGATGATTGATGACGGTATCAAACCTGAACAGATTCTTTATTCCAATGAAAGACATTTTGCAAAAATAGGTGGGAAAAATGAAGTCTAAACACAACAATAGGAATAATGCTTTTTTCTTATATATTGCAATAAAAAACTGCCATATCCTTGAATACTTTAAACCAGACCAAGCAACCTGCTGAAAATACTTTACCTGTGGATAAATTTTGAATGAGACTCAAAATTCTTCTACACTTGTACAATGAGTTTGTACTCGTATTGCTGGCATAATTACACATACCCGTAGTCCCCACATGGATTTCTACTCGACGACTCATACTCTGGGCATTTGGACATCCAGTGCTGGCACTTAGTGCAACATTAAGTACTCACATTTGCACTTAGAGCCTGGTACTCATACTTGTACTCAAATCAAGTAGAGTTGTAATTGTACTCCAAACTCATTAATGATATACTTGTAAGTAAGTCAACTTTATTGAATACCAGAAGGAAATAACATATCTGCGGTGAGCAATACAATGAATGATACAAAATACAAAGAACATTGATACAATGAATGATACAAAATACAAAAACATTGATTATATACAACAGTTATATGCAGTCTAAACAAAATATGCACTAACTAGCTCCAACAGCGCAAATAAGTGGAACGGCCACCCCCCCACCTCGTGAAGTTCTTGTTGTGAACATTAATGACAGTGCCTATAAACGAAGAACGATGTCTATTTGTGTGTGACGTCAGCGACCTTAATCTGTAACCTCAATCTGCGACCTCAAGTTAATGGTATGATAAGTCTGGCTATTGTAATGTACTACCCATGTCAGATATTGATGTATTAGAGTTGCCTACCTGGTCTGCAGCTGCGATTATGCTGTTAGCTTTCTCCTCCTCCAATCCATACCCTTTGTTGACCTCTGCTGCACAGCGCTTCAAGATTCCAAATGCTCTGATCATGGGTAGCTATTAGATAGGTGAGGGCAGTTATTAACATTAGTGTGAAACTTTTTACCATTCTAGCTTGTCAGTTGAACTGCATCGGTCAATTAGCCCTGTTGCATTTCCATTCATGTTGAGCTCTTAAACATCGAAATAACATTTTTTGGCTCACTTTATTTATAGTGTTTAAAGGATGACTATCACCAAAAGTGTTGGATTATGAAATAGGAAGATGAGGCAATGACACAGGCCCCTTAAGGTCAACAGATTATTAAAGGGAGCGTAGTGAAAACTTCCAGGCAAGACTTGCCAGCGTTTCATATCATGCTTTTAGGGATTCTAAAAGTGATACAGCAAGCACAGAAGAGAATAAATCACTCGAAGACTATGTAATGTTTGTACCTAAACTCATCACCAAAAACCTCTCTTCATTGAAAAGGAAAGCTTTTCACGTACGGACTTTCTGCTATGGACTCTTGCAATCATTTTCATCGTGACGGAACATACAAATTGACTTGTGGACACATATTTGGTAAATGCTCCATGTGTAATTGCCTCTCCATTGAAAAGTTGAAAATTGTAGTCCACGGCTTGCTAATAACTGCTTCCAAAAACAAAGAGCAATACAATTAAAATGTGATTCAAAATTTTTGTCGCATTGTGTGATTTTGTTGGTGTCTCCACATGTAAGAAGAGTACGGTAATGAACACAGAAGTGACAGATTAAAGCTAATAGACCCACATCAATGTAATCACAATTTTGTACAAGAACAAAATTTGTTATCCTCTGAGTTGGGAAGTTTTACTTACAGGCATTGTTTCCTTCTCTCCTCCGATGTCAAAGTTGATGAGAGAGCGTGCTGTATTGGCTCCATAGTATTTCCCAGCAGGCACTGTAATATCTCCAAACCCATCTTTTTCAATGCGATCACCCTACATGAAGAGAAAGAAAAACACAAGCAGATAAAAACTTCATTTTCAACATACCCATTACATGAAATGCATTGACAAAAAATATGCAGGTAGATTTTGCCCTGCTTAGAAGAAATTACAAAGAAGGGAATGCTGGGGAAGGGTAGATAGACAGTAGACAGTATTATGGAATACTGACTATCAAATTGGAAACTTCTACATTGGAAAAGTTTGTACTGCTGTACCTTAAACTGGAGCTGTAATACATTCTTCAACTTCTTTCAAACAAATTATTAATTACTGTTAGCTTCTGTTATTGATGGTTGAAAAAAAATCCAACCATCTTGAACTAACAACTGGCCATTGTCTTTCAAGTTTAAAAAACTTTACGAAATTAATCACAAAATAATCACTATTCAGAACAAGATGACAGTACCCAATTTCAATGTTATCATACTTTAGCATTCAGTAAAATAGATGTAACTAGTGGCATTTAAAGGAAATATGTAATCCAGAGAGAAACCAAACTCCATGTGACCATTTCACAACCTTCCTAGCATATTGAGGTTATCTGAGAAGAATTTACAGTAAGTGATCAGATTTAATGAGACACAGATTTTCGTAAAAACAACTAACTATAACGGTAGAGTATGAGAATATCCAACTTATATTTATTATATTTATAATATATTTATTATATTATATTTTATTTATTTAAAAATTAATTTTTCCCCTTTTTTTTTCTCTCATAGGAATTGATGTAATTGATAGCACTGACAGCAAATCTCCTCCCTTGTCCAGGCACAGTCAATTTTCGACTGTACACTTATCCCCTTCCCCCACTCCCCAACCCACTCAAACACACATAGATACACAACAACACTCCACCTTCGTACAAATAATGAAAAACTTAATAATTATTTCATACACAATTATCATTCATATGTTACAGCATCTAAACTCATATACAGTCCTTTACTATTGGTTTTACAAAGCTCTGCTCAAGGTCTAATTTAAGCCATGTTGAGAGGTTTAGTAAAAGTGAATTCCACATGAGACAAGTAAATACAATACCATTGTTTCAACGGATGTATTTCATCAGGCCTCAACTACAGAGAGTATGGAACCATTTTGTTCTTCTTTAACAAATTAACAATAAACAAGTGAAGTTTGTGAACAAGTAGGAATGTATATGATGTGACCATAGAGTGATACAAACTTTGCTAAAATGACCATAAATTTTCTAAAACTTGAAGCAAATGTGTAAAAGCATTTTGTCAAGTTTGGAATAACTAGGCTACTTGCATTCATAAGTTTGTGGCAATCATAACCCTAACACAAGCTAATCAAGGTCATTTTCAAGTAACTATGACATCAAGAAACGCTCCACTTAACAGAATTCACCTCTTAATAACTGCCGGCCAATAAGTGAACTATTATTGAAAAATAATAAAAAATATAAATGATATAAATTTCACATCTCATAATAATCTCTTTGATTCACAATAAATTTGTAGAATGGCTTTTATTTTAACTGCAAGGCATGGATCCAGGGGTTAGTGCACATCCCTAACCCTTGCAAATTTCCATCAAAACCTCTTCTATTAGTGAAAAAGCTGATGTATCACAGAATGAGTTGATCCACGCCCCTCATAGTGTTACGTTCTTAAATACATATCGAGCACGTTTATCAAAAATACAGCATTTCAACCATATAAGTTTCTTCAAAATTAACTTGAGACCTGCAAAAGTTGAGCATTTTTGTATTTTCCTGTGCCATACAGATACACTCTGTCTGTATAGTCAACTGTAACCTTGACAGAAGCACCTGATATGGTAGTAAGCTCAGCAGCCTAGGAAGAAGAAAGAGAGAGAGGCGGATGGTAACATATCTGGTATATACAGGATATTTTACAGAAATTAATTAATACATGTTACTATGGGAACGGGGAGAATCTCAGCGAATTAGTATCAAAATAGCTATTTGCCTTTTTAAAGCTTGTGAATGTTTCTGCTGAGCATTTACAAAAGAAAAGAATGTTTCTTCGGGTAACATTTTCATTCGATAAAATGTTTGGCACACGCTAAGAGATAATCCCAATTTTTTATTAAACCAGAGCGCAGACAGAAATAAGACGAACATGCTCGATAAATTTCAGCAAGGACATCCAAATAAGGGAATCGACTCTGTAATTACACAAATAAATTTATCCTTAAACACAACTGAGATCAAATTTTGTATACACAAGTAATTTAAGGAAAACAATCTGAAGAAAAAATTGAAACGGTTGTGAAAGGGAGAAATACATGACGTGTTTCCGGATGTAAACCAGTTGAAATTAATACAACAAAATTTCACCAAAACTAAATATATGTAACAATGAATGATGTATGACAGTACCATCTTTAATGGACCCATGTCACTGTCTTTGGCCTATTAAACTTACTGACATTTCTGTGTAAATGGTGTTAGATTCTCAGGATTCTCTGGGAATATGGGTGGCGGGAAGAGGGTGAGGTGGGGCTCACCTTTTTAAACAAACTCAACCTCCTTTTGTAAAACTTGTTTGATCTTTTCTTGCTGTCATCCTCAAAGAGGCTGCTGTGCGGGCCTCGGCGGTATTCTCTGCTCGGACTACTGTCATCCTCTAGGTGTCTCTTCCTGCGTCTGCCTGCTAGTGGACGTAGGAGGACCTTCTCATCAGGCAGAACAGATTCAGCTGCCTGAAGATGAAAGCAAACCATCATGATTGCACATTAAGAAACAGATATACTTGAAATGAAAGAAATGAATAATTTAAAATACTTAGTTTTACTCAAATTAATCATACTAATGCATTGGTAATCTGTTAGTCAAGATATATTAAATGCAACGATAGTACTGAATAACTAAATAGTGTGGTACTACTTTCACGATTGATCTAGGTCTCAGTACTTCTTCAATCAAAGAGGCAAATGTTCTATGCTATAGCTTCAAATTGTCTTTCCCATGATGTCCAATGAGGGTCACTGCTGGTATTTTTTGTAACCCAAGTGAATCACTGACTCAAGTCACTTCATTCATTTCTTTACAGGAAGCTTGCAAAAACATTAATTGCACTTATAAGTATAAGTTATACACATAACTTGATTAGGATACACACTACATAGGCAAGTTTATGTCTCAGGTAGTATAGCATATTAAATCTTAGATTTGACTATTTTCAATCTTTCTTAACCTTAGGCAATATCTATAAGTAATAAGTTATACCCAGAACTTGATTAGGATACACACTACATAGGCAAATTTATGTCTTAGGTAGTATAGCATATTAAATGTTAGATTTGACTATTTCAATCTTTCTTAACCTTAGGCAATATCTATAAGTAATAAGTTATACCCAGAACTTGATTAGGATACACACTACATAGGCAAATTTATGTCTCAGGTAGTATAGCATATTAAATGTTAGATTTGACTATTTCAATCTTTCTTAACCTTAGGCAATATCTATAAGTATAAGTTATACCCAGAACTTGATTAGGATACATACTACATAGGCAAATTTATGTCTCAGGTAGTATAGCATATTAAATCTTAGATTTGACTATTTTCAATCTTTCTTAACCTTAGGCAATATCTATAAGTATAAGTTATACCCAGAACTTGATTAGGATACACACTACATCGGCAAATTTATGTCTCAGGTAGTATAGCATATTAAATCTTAGATTTGACTATTTTCAATCTTTCTTAACCTTAGGCAATATCTATAAGTAATAAGTTATACCCAGAACTTGATTAGGATACACACTACATCGGCAAATTTATGTCTCAGGTAGTATAGCATATTAAATCTTAGATTTGACTATTTTCAATCTTTCTTAACCTTAGGCAATATCTATAAGTATAAGTTATACCCAGAACTTGATTAGGATACACACTACATAGGCAAATTTATGTCTCAGGTAGTATAGCATATTAAATCTTAGATTTGACTATTTTCAATCTTTCTTAACCTTAGGCAATATCTATAAGTATAAGTTATACCCAGAACTTGATTAGGATACACACTACATAGGCAAATTTATGTCTCAGGTAGTATAGCATATTAAATCTTAGATTTGACTATTTTCAATCTTTCTTAATCTTAGGCAATATATCTATAAGTATAAGTTATACCCAGAACTTGATTAGGATACACACTACATAGGCAAGTTTATGTCTCAGGTAGTATAGCATATTAAATCTTAGATTTGACTATTTTCAATCCTTTGGCAATATCCTAGATTCACTTCAATGAATAAAATGTACTAGGTGAGTGCAAACAAAAGAGTTAGTGAAGCTTACCTACAAAATGTTAATGACAGTTGAGAACTCTTATTTTTCTTCTTTAGAAACTTAAAGAGGTAATGAGATATGCAGGGCAGCATCGATACATAAAATTATTTAAAACTGTAAAAATAAATTTCATCTCAAAATATATCTTAACATACCTTTTGCTTCTGTGATTTGTTCAAAGCTTCAAGTATTTTCTTCTGAAATTCTGGAGATTGTGGGTCCTGCTCTTCTCCAGTAGGAAGTGAGATGTACAATACCTCTTTACAGACAGTACCTTCTTCACCTTTGACCTCTACTTGTACAAGATGTTCACTTTGCGTGGGCGTAACCTCTGACCCTTCTGCCATAGCAACCGTGTAAATTTTTCCTTCAATAGCTACTGCAACGGTTGCAGATGATTGGGGTCACCTCTATGAAACAAAGGCAATGACCACTCCATTTTGATTGAAGGTGCTTCCATATAAATCACTAGCAGCTTTGTTATTTTTCAGATATTGGTCTCACACACATGCATACACGCAAATTCATGAACAAACACACTACTGTACATATAACCAATAAGGGATGACAAGAAACACAATGCCTGAATGATCCATTTGTAGACTGTAAATAAGTTTGCTGACTAGAACCCTTGTGCATCCAACAAGGAGCATCTTTCATCTATCACACCTGCTGATGATAATTTGAATGATCAGGGTCATATATAGTCTCACATGATTAAGTTGAATGCTGGATGCCAGTTTGTGTTGCCTACAATTAATTAGTACTGTATCCCTTCAATGCTATTAATTGAATGACTCTTCCTGCATGGGAGACGAGGTTTGGCTGAGTGGTGTGATATTTTATCTCTCCCCTTTGATCTTACAATATATGCATAAACCTTTCAGTGGCTGTAATGTTTAAATATGACACTGGACCAAATAGAAAACAGGTACAAAGATTTGTTTCTCTTTAATCTCTCTTCTTTTCATGCACAATTAATTGACATGTTGTTGTATTATATACAGCTTTGCTTTAAACAATGTACTTTTGGAAACTACAGTCGACTCGTGACATTTCATCAGAGCCCAATAACATGTCACCTGCTGGAATAATTATATAGTCAGTGCTATTTGTTGAAGCAATTACATCACCCTTGACATCAGCTTATGGTGGTCACCACCATTGCCACTTCACATACCTCAATACGATCTGTAGATTGCTCTTTTTAATCTGCCACTGCTTAATACTTTCCAAGTGGTCAACAGTATGTTTAGATACTGAGCTAACTTAATGGTATGTAATTAAAGTGATCACATGCGACTTGGAATAACCTTTATAAAACCTTCCCTTAACTGCCAGGAGCAGACTTTTATGGTTTTGAGCTAGAAACTTTAACTAATGGTAATTCTAACAGCATGCTCAATATGTACTACTTTCACAAATTGGAAGATTCAGAGAAGCCAACAGCTTTTGTACACAGTAATCTATTTGTACATAGATTCGTATTTCCCAATATTACATTGCAGAGCTGGAAATTACCACACAAAATTGAAACACTCAATTGTTCCCTCAGACAATGTTGATGAGACTTACCATAATCGAAACAGCTTGTGATGATCTGAATGAGTGCTGCAAAACCAATCTATACCCAGTTCCCTTTAATGCAGACTGCTGAATTTTCGTCAGAATATTCATTCGGGATGCAAATTTTCATCCCAGATAGAAAAACTGTCGTGAAGAAAAATATGCAGTGACAGGCAAAAGAAGATAAAATGAGGCTGGTAGTGCTAGTAGTAGTAGCAAACTGCTTGGCATGAGATCTTAGTTAATAGTTACAGCAACATATTAATACTGTAGTACTAAAGTCTACTGCACATATTTCACAACATTTCACAAGTTACACTAGCTAGCAGCAGCATTGAAGTGACACTGATCGATCAGAAAGCGTTTCTAGTACGACTCTTCGGCCTAAAATAATCTCAATCCTGTTGATTGGTATACATTTGAGTGATATTGATAGGCATTGCCTACGTACATATCAACTTAAGTTAGGCTTCGAAGTTCGAGTGAGGCCTATTTACAGTAGCACGACTTGTACAGTGTACGCTATGCTGTTTTCACAATCACAGGGGTTGTATGAAATTTGGCAGAGCAGTGAATGTAGCGTAAAATGACAGCTTGCAGTTCATACTCGCTCCTGATTGTTAGTTTACGTTAGAGTTAAAAAAAAAATCGAAAGGGTACTCTTACCTGACAATGGTACTTAATTAGCAGTCACCTCGGCCCGATTCGGTTCCAGGGACAGTGATATGATAAGTGCGTGATATGTCTTAGCGCCTCAGAATCAGAGGTCAAATGTTGTGAACAGCGAATGTATACACACACACATGTGTGTTCCGTAGTAATTCAAAGCTAGATCAATGTCACATTATCTTTGGCATACACACTAGTAGTAGTTTTGCGAAATACCAGGTACAGTAAACGTTACGGTGATCATTATTTCGTCCAGACTGAAGTAAAATATATGCTAGTTATGGGTCTTGAAAACTTTGGAAGTGGTTCTTGATGTCTTGTATATTTAAAATGTTTCGGACTCCTATACTTGACAGTTTCCCTTGTCCCTGTTCACTTATCATAGTGTTAGGCCTAAGTTAACTGCGCGAAAGCCTTGGAATAGGCCTACAATATGTGAGGGGCATAGCCTAGTTGGATTTGATTTCAACTTCTTTGCACAACCGATTTAGAAGTCCAGTTATTTTATTATGTTGCATTAGACGGTATAGTCGGGTAGGAATTGATTGCTCAATTTGTCTTTTGCGTGCACATGCTAGGAGTTACATAGTACAAGTGTTAAACAGGGATATTTCCATAGGCTAATTTGCTCTAAATACAAAGTAAAAATAAAATAAAACTGTTGGCACACTGCTTATCCACTAGAGAGCCTGTGTAGGAGAATGTGTAAAAATAAGTTGGCCTGACGTTTCAATCCTAGCAAGATCTTCTTCAAAGGCTAAATGACAAGGCTAAATACAAAGTAGACTAATGTTGATATAATTTATTGATCTATTTACATTAATGCCAATGGACACAAAATATACCCATCTGAGTTTGGGTATGTGCCCACATATAGCACATGACTCTAAGAATTAAAGGCATCGAAGACTCGCCCCAAAACCGTGTGCCGCGCTCTGAAAAAGTTAACTTTCCCTTGCTTGCATATGACCTTTTCTTCTTGTCGCCACAAAATGCAGACAGTATAATGAAACATGATACCTTGTTATCTTTTATCTAGACCTGAGATGTCAACGCTGCTATGTACACTGTGTTGTGGGTATTGACCGTAGCTGTATGTATTGACCATACACTAGTGTCTAATTACCGACGGTAGCAAGCTGTGTGTGTACTTCTGGGATCGATGGTGGTGTCTAACACTTCTGTTCCACCTCATTCGAAACTAGGACAGATTATCGGCATGAGACGCTTCTTTGTGCGCGATTCTTCACACCCTTTAATTGATGCAAATTTGTTCGAACTGATTTAGGCCAAGAATTTGTTGTACATGTACAGTTTTCATGATGTACTAACAAGTTTAAATAGAGGTTTAAATGGTTTGGTGACTGCTTCCTTCCACAGTGAACGATAAATAGGGCGGCACGGTTAACCAACAATGAAGATCAGAGTGACTCCCCTTATGAGAATATTACAAGGAGGTTGTTCTCTTTGTAGACAAAGCTCTACTGTAACTTCAACTTCCGGGGAAGACAGATCTTCCTCTATGGATAGGAAGAATATTTTTAAATCGGTGAAACCTGATGTTGATATGAACCATATCCTTAACAATACTGATGCAATAGCACGGAACATCCAGCAAAGAAAAGGAGATGCAGATGTTCATAAGGTGGTAAGTTTCAGAAAGGTCAAAACCATCTTTGAAAGCAATATAAATTGTCTGTTTAGTGGCAATAATGTCTAAGTACTTTTTAAGAGGCCCTCAAAATATTCACGAAAAGTGTGGTTAATTAAACTTGATTGCTCAAGTTTTGCTAATGGAGAAACAATAGCTCAGATTCAACATTTCTGATATTCATTTTATGTTTATGATTATGTGAAAAACTGCCTATGCAACATAAATCCCATCCATGTTGTTCATATGATGAAAACATGTTTGTTGGTGTAATTAGTTTTATTATTAATTGTTTCCTTATTCTGCATAACAGATTTGTTGAATTTCAATTTGAAGTAGTTAAAAATTTTAAATGTTTAAATGGATACATTGCCACAAAATGCTGGCTGTTTTGCAAATTAAAGTAAATTTCTAAATTAAGCTCATGCAGGATTATCCTCAGTCATAGGTTTAAAACATTGTATATATCAAATTAGACAATTAAATATGTTAATGAAGAAAGTACCTGCATGCTGATGACAGCAACAAAAAAAAGGTTTTACAGTACTTTGACAGTATGAGCTGCTTTTAGGATTTTTGACATAATGATACTAGTCCAATCTCTCTCTCCAATGAAATAAATTCATAGCTTTCTTTGCACTTCAATTACCAGGTTACACTCTGGAAGGAGTTGAAACAACTCAAGGAAAAACTCCAGTCATCTGGTGGTGTGGGTGTAAGTATTAACACTAGCTTGTATTTTGGATAACTAAATGTCGATATAGCTTATTGTCAGCTTAATAATCATATCAAAGATCTATGGGAAGTATTTTACTTTTTCACAAGAATAGTGCAAAGTAAAAATTGTTTGAATGGTCATCAGTAATTTAGCTAGCTGAAAATTGCTACAATATTTCAAAAGAACATTCCTGGAAGTTCTGACTCTCCAAATTATTCCCAGATGCCGATGAGTCTCCAGTGAGACATTTAAATGTCTCCGCAAGGCAGACTTCCTTCGGGTGGCAAACTTTTGTGGATTTTACGCTTTATAAAATAAATTATTAAATTATTACAAATATTGTGTTGAAATCTTTGGGCCATGGACCTGTATTATTGGGAACAATACTGGTGAGCTTTATTGTGGAGGGAAAGGTGGTAGAGATAAAAATTTCATCTGACAAACTGTCGGCATCCTTAGATTCGCAAATGCAAGGTTTCAGCTGAGATTAATAAGGTCAGTTGTTAACTATATGATTAAAATGATTACAAATTTTAGTACCTTTCTTGTACCCATTACATAATCAGAACAATAATATTTTGTCTCTGTAGGAAATGGCTTGCAGCTCCTATTGCATTTTGTCATAATCTTTTCCATTGTTTGTGTTTATTTTTATTTTCTTAATTGTAGGTACTGTACAGTATATAAAAAAGAGCAGTCAGACTTTTGCCAAACGTTATTGAATTCTTCTTTAATTCTCCTCTTGATTAAATAGTTGAGTGGTTCCAATTTTCAGGTTTCAAAAGACAGTTTGACAGCCCAAGTATTGGAAACAGAGCAGCTCCTTCTGGAGCAAGTCTGTGCTTTACCAAACGATACTCATCCTGACACAGTGAGGTTTCTTTACAAATATTATTTACATGTGATCATCATTGGAAAAGCAATCACACTATTATGTGATAACATAGAGGTGGAAATATTTTGTGATATCTTTTGGCTTATTTTGCTTTGTTATCATAACTTTACTTAAATGCATCAGAAATTACTTGAAATATTAACTGAATTGAAATAAAGGTTGTTTGAGTGTTAACAGTAGATATGTTCTACTTTACATTTGTCATTGTTCCTTTGTCCTCAGCACAAGAGTTCAAATAGCACACAGTTATCATTTGTCCTCAGCACAAGAATTCAAATAGCATACAGTAATCATCTGACCTCAGCAAAGGAGTTCAAATTGCACACAGCAACCATCTGTTTTTTTTTTAAATTTTCACTACATTTTACTATCAAATGTATCTTAGTATAGTTGCAGTTCTCATAATATTTTTGAAAATCTTTTTTTTGCTTTCAGCCAATGAATGAATCTGATGAACCACGACTTGTGGAAGAAATTGGAGTCAAGAGGAAATTTGACTTTCCAATAAAAGATCACGCACAGCTTGGAGAGAACCTGAACATAATCCGTACAAAGTATGTCATTCATTATGCTCATTTGTAAATTGGTAATCTCTTTCATTTCTTGCTAATATACCCTAACCCCATCCCTCCCCCCCCCCTTCCAACACCAAATTAAATATTTATATATCTAATGATACATTCATACACCTTTAACACAGCAAAGCAAAAATTGGTTTAATGTATAAATATAAAGTATGTCAGAATGTCAATGCTGTAAAGATTGACAGCTCAATATGATGTGTTGTAGGGTTTATACAGTAGTACTGCACCTAAACAGAGTCACCTGAAAGTCATGTTACACAAAAGACAAAAAAATTGACATTTATTTTATTGCTACATTGGTTTGTTCAGCTGTATTCTTTGTAAGACAAAGCCAACACCCGTACCCTTGAACTCTTTGGAATGTGGAAAAAGGACGACCTTCTTTAAAATCTGAGAACCTGTATAAACTTGTTTAGAATATATGTTTGTGATGTTTATTTTCAGTAGTTATTTGCCTCTATGTGTGATTCTTGATTGTTGAATATGAAGGAAACTCTGATGTTTTGCTCTAAGTTTCTTGTTTTGTATCTCTTCTTTTTTCCCTTTTTCATTTGTTTTTTGAAGGAGAAAGATGTGCAAAATCTGTATTCTTTAATTTCATAGTTTTATCACTGTGGTGTTAAGTAGTGCAATGACCAGTTTGTTTGTTTCAATCTCCGTACAGACATTTAGGCCACATCACAGGCCATCGATCATACTATCTAAGAGGTGCTGGTGCCCAGTTGGAGAGAGCGTTAGTTAAGTACACCTTGGAGAGGTTGGTGAAAAGACATAACTTCAAGCTCATCTCAGTTCCTGACATCGTTAAAGCAAATGTATTTGTAAGTGTTTTTAATGATGGGTTATCTTGCAATTCATGAACAAGAGTTATTTGTTTGTAAGGATACGAGGAATATTTCAGGACATTCAAAGCCTACATAGTGTTGTCATTTCAGTCTTTGGAAGCCCTCTGTGTTCTGTAGGAATATTATAAAGGTTTTTTTCTCATCCAAATAGGTGCAACTAACCAGTAAATTACAATTTGAACTTTGACCTGATTCTTATCATGTAGGCTAGTCGCATAGGCTGTGAAAGTGTGACTGGTTAGGGCTCATTGCTAGGTTTCTGTTTTGAAATGTAATAGACTTGTGTGCAGATTTTAAATATCTGTTACAACAAATTGTACAAGGGCTGCTTGACATCAACTTCTTTAAATTGTCAATAGAGTCAATAGCCAAAGGTGTTCAGGTAGTGAAACTATTCCCTTCACCTACACAGGAAGGCTGTGGTATGCGTACCGAGGGTCTTCATACTCAGGTATACAAGCTAAATCCGGCTTATCACCCTGGTAACCTGTGTCTAGCTGGGACAGCTGAAGTAGGCTTAGCAGGTATGTTGTCTTTGGCTTGTCATCATTTTCCTTTTGTACACCAACACCTAAGTGATATTCAGCTTGTACATCCAAATTTAAGTGATAATATTAGAAATAGATCCACACTCTGGTGTTAAATTAGAACTTAAAACGTCACTTCAGGGTTTTATAGAACTTCTAGAATGGCATTTACTCATTTGTGTATGATCAAATGAAAATGTATTCTACATTGAAATGACGAAAATCTCACATAATTAAAGGAAATTTCATCTTACCTCTCCTTGTGTTGTGTCTATTGTTTCTCAGTCTACTCATTGTTCATTTGTCCACTTTCTGTCTGTCTGTCCATCTGTTCCTCTTAATGTGTTCTTAATTGTTTTCATTTCAGTTAGCCTCTGAAGGGGATCCTGCTAGGATCAAAATGTCAGTCCCTGTAACATTTACATATTTACCTACACAGGCTTGTTGCAGTAGATACATGTTATATCTTTCTTTATGAGTCTCACCTTGAGAAAGTCACTGTTGATATTGTCTTAGCCATTCTGTTGTTGTGTCATACCCAGGCCAAGCCATTCTGTTGTTGTGTCATACCCAGGCCATACCCAGGCCAAGCCATTCCTTTGTTGTGTCATACCCATACCTTGGCTAAATCAGCATTCACCCATGCTTTGCCTAGCAGTTCCTCTACTCATGCCTTACCTCAGCTAATATCTTGATCTTCTATCTCACCCAGGCATTAGCAATTCCTCTACTCGTGTCTAACCTAAGCATATTTCTTGTTTTACTTGTATCTCACCCAGGCTATTTGATGAATCGAACCTTTCATGTTGATGAGCTACCTCTAAGATTGGCGGCTGTCAGTCGCTGCTTCAGAGCTGAAACAACTCACTCTTCAGAGGCCAGGGGTCTATTCAGAGTCCATCAGTTTACAAAGGTCTGTTTTCAAGTCAAGAGATTCTTTATCACTTCTTTTGAAATATGTATTGAAACTGTAATATTGAGAAACTTTTTTTTTTGCTTTGCTGATATGGATGATTTATATGTTTCTGTCTAATATAACTTTGAGTAAGAATGAGAGGGGAGGTTAACCAAAAGATAATGTCTTTCTTACAAAATAGAATGTTTATGATAAAGACCTTGGCCAAGCAAGAGAGAAATATCATTCCTTGTGCAAGATGTCAAGTGATATTTAAGCTAGATCTCTAGCAGCTTGAAGCTCTACCCAATTTTTTAATTTTCCCTCCATTTTTCTCTGTCGCTATTGTCATGATGGAAGTAGACATTGTTTGTTGCTGAAAACAATTTAGTATTTCTTTGTGTTAGTTGTCTTAATATTTAATAACAAGATTTGCAAATTTTGTCATGTGATAGTATAGAATATTTCTAATTCTCTCCATGAGCTCATTTAAGGCCATTATAACCACTCTGAAGATGGTTCCCAGATTATGAATGCAGCCCAGGAAGGGTTTTACTTAATAACAAATTATATCTTACATGACCTAACTTTAATCCCTTTCAGAACAATGAGCTCGAATCAGCTTCGCTTGTCCACCAGAAACAGAGCTATAAGCTAAACTTAGGTGAAACATATTTTGCCATTGCAAAACATGTTTAAGTAAGGTTTAAAAGTTATAGTTTTGGGTTAATTTTCTGTTTTATTTTTGTGAAATTGTTTGATTATATAGTTTTTGCTTTCTCTTTGGCTAAGGTTGAAATGTTTGGTGTCACATCTGGAGAGAGCTCCAATGAAAGTGATGATTTTTTCAAGGAAATTGTAGCAATCCAGAGGAACCTTTTTGCAGATTTAGGTCTCCATTTCCAGTGAGTTTTACTGAACTGTTTTATTCCTTAGATTTCCCTATGTTCTGTGCTTTTTAGTTAACGAAATTGCTGAATGAAAGTGTGCTACTACACATATTCATGTTCTATGTCAAATAGTAATTTGCTTTCAAAATTAATGTTAAATTGTCAAGTTTACGAAACTTGCATGAGAACAGTAAAGAAAATAATAAATTAGGAAAGATTTCTGAATATCCTAAACACCAGAGTGATACTTTTATGGCAATGCTGCAGCTGTATGTTTTACAGGGATATGATGGTAAATTGCACTGCATAGAAAAGAATGGAATCATTGTATTTTTCACTACCTATCTTTTGAGTTAACACAGCTAGAAGTCTGTCTAAATGTGATGATTCCAGTCATGCTTTGCATCATAGCAGGGTACATTATAATTGCAAAGAAATGACCAGATGCAAAGCACAAGAGGTTGCAAGTATTCCTCCTCAAGTTATAGCTAAAAGAATAATTTACTTTGTGCTTCCTCTTGTTGAATAAATGAATTAATTTGATTTTCAAATTTCACTAGATGAATTAATAATTTGATTTTCAAATTTTTAATGATAGTCACCCATCTTCCTTATCAATTGTAATAATTCACAGAATTTTAGACATGCCTGCTCATGACCTTGGGTCACCAGCTTACAGGAAGTATGATGTGGAAGCATGGATGCCAGGCAGAGATAGCTATGGAGAGGTGAATCACTTTACAAAATGCATTAGAAAATGTGCTCTCTATTACATTGGCTTTAATGCACATCCCACCCCCCCCCCTTCTCCTCCCTCCCGACACATAAATCCATTGTAAAATGCTTTCACAAGTCACTTTTTTTGAAGCAGTATTAGCTTCTTAATTTAGTGTTCATGTTTATAACTGACATTGAGCTGCTTTATAATTTCAAGTGAGCATCTTACATGTTGTGGACCAGGTTCAGGTCAGGTTATATGTTGTAATACCAGGTCAGGTCATGTTGTACTTTCCAATTCAGGTCAGGTTATATGTTGTAATACCAGGTCAGGTCATGAGGTCAAGTCATGTTGTCAGCTGCAGTTCCAAGTACGGTCAGGTTTCATGTTGTATTTACCAGGTCATGCTGCGATTCCAGGTCAGGTCAATTTGGAGGTCAAGTGGTGCAAACACAAGTTAAATGAAGTCATCTATTGTTTCCTCTGTAAAACCTGGTCATAATGTTGTTGCTTCAGTTGTAAATCTCTTCTTTAGCATTTTTGCATGATCAATAAAAATAACTTGCTTGGCTGATGTATTAATAAAATTTTATGTTATGTTTGCTTGCAAACCGATTATCCTCTTTTAATTAATCTGTATCAACTACTTCTGGTTCACAATGTCAGATATCCAGTGCATCAAACTGCACAGACTATCAAAGCAGAAGGCTGAGGATAAAGTACAGGACAGACGGAAACAGCGACTCGGTTTATGCTCATACGGTAGGTTCCGATAAAATAAATGATTTTGCAGCTTTTCAGGAGTGGCCATGGTTTAAAAGCAATTGGTATCAATGTTAGGTCTTGGTATTATGTTTGTAGGAGGTTATAACCAAAATTAAGCATCTGCTACGTCACAATGTTTTCAATGGTATAAATAAAAAAGATTTTCTTTGTGAGAGGATGGCCGGAGGAGGAAAGGGTCTGAAAATTCTTTTATCTTTTTGTGCTTATCAAACCAATACTACTGTCTTTCCATTGAAATGTCTTTCTATAATCTCTCCTTTACAGCTCAATGGAACAGCATGTGCAGTACCAAGGTTGATTATAGCAATTCTGGAAAATTACCAGGATAAAGATGGCTCTGTCCGTATTCCAGACGTCTTACAACCGTATATGTTTGGCCAGAAGGTTATAACAAGGCCGGTCAGAGGTCATCTTCACCACACCAGATTATGATTTTAATTGAATGTAGTTCAATAACTCACACTTTTGTACAAGTGCATTAATGTAAACAATAAGAACAAGCACCGTGTGTGCATATGAACTTCGGGGAAAATTTCCCTGACATTAGTAACACATTTCATAACATATGTGAAATTGATCCTAAAAGAGGGATTTTAAACGCATTTCCATATCAGAATTATAGACCTGGGGATAGTTTGTTGCTCAAATTATGTTCAGTTAAAGGAAGCATTAACTCCATTACCACCCTTACTTTTATGTTTGTACCATATTCTGCATCTGAGCATTCTCAATCAATGTTTCTTTTAAGCTCGCTCAATCAATGTTTGTTGCTGCTTACTGAGGCCTTGTAATAAATAACAAAGAAACTACACAGCTTTGACCTTGAAGTCTCATAGCATCACATGCAGCCTCATTGACACATTGTATTGTCTCATTTCAAATTCTCCCATTTTCTGTGAATTGGAGGGCCATAACCTAAGTACCTAACCCGGCAGGCTAAATATATCTAAATCAGTAAATGCCTAGCCAGCTAATGCTTACTGTTTTCAAGGGTTTCTCCCCTTGACCCCACCGTAGCCAAGCTGAAATCCAACTGTTTTGGCTTTTAAGTTGAGGTAGCCCTAGTACTCCCTGAAAGGTAATTCAGTGAATATATTTTTTGTTGGGGAGAGGGGGGGGAGGGGAAGGCCAGGCTCATCCCTGGAATAAGGATTCTTTAATAAAATTGAATAATTTCTTAACATGCTACAGTTTGGAGGGAAAATTAATTTTATCTGAAAGGTTATTTTATTGCACGATGAACAGTGGAATACCATACCTAACAAACAGAGACAATATTGCCCATAATGTTCTTAATTTTTTGTATTTTGTCTTCATTTATCTTTATTCATAAAAGTGTTATTTTGAATTAATGTAGCCAAAACGTAATGAAATCTCTACGTTATAAATTTATTATACGAACCATTATTCAAATTATGTGGTCCCCACCCCTCTCCACTGTGTTTGTGTGGGTATTACATCGTAAAAACTAAATCTATAGTGCATGTTTTCACCAGAGCATAATGCTATTGAAATAGAGCTACAATTAGTTGATGACGTCGATAAATACTGGTAAATGTTTGACTTTTGCAAAAGGAATCCTTCGAGCCGGAATCGAACCAGCGACCTAGAGATGTCTTCCATCTAACTACAGTCTCCCGCTCTACCAACTGAGCTATCGAAGGACACTGAATATTAAGCAATCTCATAAATAACATGAATTTACGACCCTTTTTTGTTAAAATATTCGAAGAACATGATGCAAACCAAATCTAAATCAGTTGTGGATTTCAGGGTCGTCAACACCCCCCTCCCCCCTCTCCACTGTGTTTGTGTGGGTATTACATCGTAAAAACTAAATCTACAGTGCATGTTTTCACCGGAGCATAATGCTATTGAAATAGAGCTACAAGTTGATGACGTCGATAAATACTGGTAAATGTTTGACTTTTGCAAAAGGAATCCTTCGAGCCGGAATCGAACCAGCGACCTAGAGATGTCTTCCATCTAACTACAGTCTCCCGCTCTACCAACTGAGCTATCGAAGGACACTGAATATTAAGCAATCTCATAAATAACATGAATTTACGACCCTTTTTTGTTAAAATATTCGAAGAACATCTTGCAAACCAAATCTAAATCAGTTGTGGATTTCAGGGTCGTCAATATCCCCTTCCCCCCTCTCCACTGTGTTTGTGTGGGTATTACATCGTAAAAACTAAATCTATAGTGCATGTTTTCACCGGAGCATAATGCTATTGAAATAGAGCTACAAGTTAATGACGTCGATAAATACTGGTAAATGTTTGACTTTTGCAAAAGGAATCCTTCGAGCCGGAATCGAACCAGCGACCTAGAGATGTCTTCCATCTAACTACAGTCTCCCGCTCTACCAACTGAGCTATCGAAGGACACTGAATATAAAGCAATCTCATCAATAACATCAACTTCATTCATTCATTTATTTGTTTTTCACATACATTTTACAATGTGAATGGAAGTCTTCTGAAAAGCCTATGCTGGCTTAACAAAACAGTTGATGACTTAACAAAACAAGCTTATATTAAGCAATCTCATCAATAACATCAATTTCATTCATTCATTTATTTGTTTTTTTTTCACATACATTTTACAATGTGAACGGAAGTCTTCTGAATAGCCTATGCTGGCTTAACAAAACAGTTGATGACTTAACAAAACAAGCTTAACAATACAGGCTTAACAAAACAAGTTCATGAAATCGATAAATACTGGTAAATGTTTGACTTTTGCAAAAGGAATCCTTCGAGCCGGAATCGAACCAGCCACCTAGAGATGTCTTCCATCTAACTACAGTCTCCCGCTCTACCAACTGAGCTATCGAAGGACACTGAATATTAAGCAATCTCATCAATAACATGAATTTAGGACCCTTTTGTTAAAATATTCGAAGAACATGATGCAAACCAAATCTAAATCAGTTGTGGATTTCAGGGTCGTCAACCCCCCACCCCCCTCTCCACTGTGTTTGTGTGGGTATTACATCGTAAAAACTAAATCTATAGTGCATGTTTTCACCGGAGCATAATGCTATTGAAATAGAGCTACAAGTTGATGACGTCGATAAATACTGGTAAATGTTTGACTTTTGCAAAAGGAATCCTTCGAGCCGGAATCGAACCAGCGACCTAGAGATGTCTTCCATCTAACTACAGTCTCCCGCTCTACCAACTGAGCTATCGAAGGACACTGAATATTAAGCAATCTCATCAATAACATGAATTTAGGACCATTTTGTTAAAATATTCGAAGAACATGATGCAAACCAAATCTAAATCAGTTGTGGATTTCAAGGTCGTCAACATCCCCTTCCCCCCCCCCTCTCCACTGTGTTTGTGTGGGTATTACATCGTAAAAACTAAATCTACAGTGCATGTTTTCACCGGAGCATAATGCTATTGAAATAGAGCTACAAGTTGATGACGTCGATAAATACTGGTAAATGTTTGACTTTTGCAAAAGGAATCCTTCGAGCCGGAATCGAACCAGCGACCTAGAGATGTCTTCCATCTAACTACAGTCTCCCGCTCTACCAACTGAGCTATCGAAGGACACTGAATATTAAGCAATCTCATCAATAACATGAATTTACGACCCGTTTTTGTTAAAATATTCGAAGAATATCTTGCAAACCAAATCTAAATCAGTTGTGGATTTCAGGGTCGTCAACAGCCCCCCCCCCCTCTCCACTGTGTTTGTGTGGGTATTACATCGTAAAAACTAAATCTATAGTGCATGTTTTCACCGGAGCATAATGCTATTGAAATAGAGCTACAAGTTGATGACGTCGATAAATACTGGTAAATGTTTGACTTTTGCAAAAGGAATCCTTCGAGCCGGAATCGAACCAGCGACCTAGAGATGTCTTCCATCTAACTACAGTCTCCCGCTCTACCAACTGAGCTATCGAAGGACACTGAATATTAACCAATCTCATCAATAACATGAATTTAGGACCCTATTGTTAAAATATTCGAAGAACATCTTGCAAACCAAATCTAAATCAGTTGTGGATTTCAGGGTCGTCAACCCCCCCCCCCCCCTCTCCACTGTGTTTGTGTGGGTATTACATCGTAAAAACTAAATCTATAGTGCATGTTTTCACCGGAGCATAATGTTATTGCAATAGAGCTACAATTAGTTGATGACGTCGATAAATACTGGTAAATGTTTGACTTTGCAAAAGGAATCCTTCGAGCCGGAATCGAACCAGCGACCTAGAGATGTTTTCCATCTAACTACAGTCTCCCGCTCTACCAACTGAGCTATCGAAGGACACTGAATATTAAGCAATCTCATAAATAACATGAATTTACGACCCTTTTTTGTTAAAATATTCGAAGAACATGATGCAAACCAAATCTAAATCAGTTGTGGATTTCAGGGTCGTCAACACCCCCCTCCCCCCTCTCCACTGTGTTTGTGTGGGTATTACATCGTAAAAACTAAATCTACACTGCATGTTTTCACAGGAGCATAATGCCATTGAAATAGAGCTACAAGTTGATGACGTCGATAAATACTGGTAAATGTTTGACTTTTGCAAAAGGAATCCTTCGAGCCGGAATCGAACCAGCGACCTAGAGATGTCTTCCATCTAACTACAGTCTCCCGCTCTACCAACTGAGCTATTGAAGGACACTGAATATAAAGCAATCTCATCAATAACATCAACTTCATTCATTCATTTATTTGTTTTTTCACATACATTTTACAATGTGAATGGAAGTCTTCTGAAAAGCCTATGCTGGCTTAACAAAACAGTTGATGACTTAACAAAACAAGCTTATATTAAGCAATCTCATCAATAACATCAATTTCATTCATTCATTTATTTGTTTTTTTCACATACATTTTACAATGTGAATGGAAGTCTTCTGAATAGCCTATGCTGGCTTAACAAAACAGTTGATGACTTAACAAAACAAGCTTAACAATACAGGCTTAACAAAACAAATTCATGAAATCGATAAATACTGGTAAATGTTTGACTTTTGCAAAAGGAATCCTTCGAGCCGGAATCGAACCAGCCACCTAGAGATGTCTTCCATCTAACTACAGTCTCCCGCTCTACCAACTGAGCTATCGAAGGACACTGAATATTAAGCAATCTCATCAATAACATGAATTTAGGACCATTTTGTTAAAATATTCGAAGAACATGATGCAAACCAAATCTAAATCAGTTGTGGATTTCAAGGTCGTCAACATCCCCTTTCCCCCCCCCCCCCTCTCCACTGTGTTTGTGTGGGTATTACATCGTAAAAACTAAATCTACAGTGCATGTTTTCACCGGAGCATAATGCTATTGAAATAGAGCTACAAGTTGATGACGTCGATAAATACTGGTAAATGTTTGACTTTTGCAAAAGGAATCCTTCGAGCCGGAATCAAACCAGCGACCTAGAGATGTCTTCCATCTAACTATAGTCTCCCGCTCTACCAACTGAGCTATCGAAGGACACTGAATATTAAGCAATCTCATCAATAACATGAATTTACGACCCGTTTTTGTTAAAATATTCGAAGAACATCTTGCAAACCAAATCTAAATCAGTTGTGGATTTCAGGGTCGTCAACAGCCCCCCCCCCCCTCTCCACTGTGTTTGTGTGGGTATTACATCGTAAAAACTAAATCTATAGTGCATGTTTTCACCGGAGCATAATGCTATTGAAATAGAGCTACAAGTTGATGACGTCGATAAATACTGGTAAATGTTTGACTTTTGCAAAAGGAATCCTTCGAGCCGGAATCGAACCAGCGACCTAGAGATGTTTTCCATCTAACTACAATCTCCCGCTCTACCAACTGAGCTATCGAAGGACACTGAATATTAAGCAATCTCATAAATAACATGAATTTACGACCCTTTTTTGTTAAAATATTCGAAGAACATCTTGCAAACCAAACCTAAGCCAGTTGTGGATTTCAGGGTCGTCAACATCCCCTTCCCCGCTCTCCACTGTGTTTGTGTGGGTATTACATCGTAAAAACTAAATCTACAGTGCATGTTTTCACCGGAGCATAATGCTATTGAAATAGAGCTACAAGTTGATGACGTCGATAAATACTGGTAAATGTTTGACTTTTGCAAAAGGAATCCTTCGAGCCGGAATCGAACCAGCGACCTAGAGATGTCTTCCATCTAACTACAGTCTCCCGCTCTACCAACTGAGCTATCGAAGGACACTGAATATAAAGCAATCTCATCAATAACATCAACTTCATTCATTCATTTATTTGTTTTTTCACATACATTTTACAATGTGAATGGAAGTCTTCTGAAAAGCCTATGCTGGCTTAACAAAACAGTTGATGACTTAACAAAACAAGCTTATATTAAGCAATGTCATCAATAACATCAATTTCATTCATTCATTTATTTGTTTTTTTCACATACATTTTACAATGTGAATGGAAGTCTTCTGAATAGCCTATGCTGGCTTAACAAAACAGTTGATGACTTAACAAAACAAGCTTAACAATACAGGCTTAACAAAACAAGTTCATGAAATCGGTAAATACTGGTAAATGTTTGACTTTTGCAAAAGGAATCCTTCGAGCCGGAATCGAACCAGCCACCTAGAGATGTCTTCCATCTAACTACAGTCTCCCGCTCTACCAACTGAGCTATCGAAGGACACTGAATATTAAGCAATCTCATCAATAACATGAATTTAGGACCCTTTTGTTAAAATATTCGAAGAACATGATGCAAACCAAATCTAAATCAGTTGTGGATTTCAGGGTCGTCAACATCCCCTCCCCCCCTCCTCTCCACTGTGTTTGTGTGGGTATTACATCGTAAAAACTAAATCTACAGTGCATGTTTTCACCGGAGCATAATGCTATTGAAATAGAGCTACAAGTTGATGACGTCGATAAATACTGGTAAATGTTTGACTTTTGCAAAAGGAATCCTTCGAGCCGGAATCGAACCAGCGACCTAGAGATGTCTTCCATCTAACTACAGTCTCCCGCTCTACCAACTGAGCTATCGAAGGACACTGAATATAAAGCAATCTCATCAATAACATCAACTTCATTCATTCATTTATTTGTTTTTTCACATACATTTTACAATGTGAATGGAAGTCTTCTGAAAAGCCTATGCTGGCTTAACAAAACAGTTGATGACTTAACAAAACAAGCTTATATTAAGCAATGTCATCAATAACATCAATTTCATTCATTCATTTATTTGTTTTTTCACATACATTTTACAATGTGAATGGAAGTCTTCTGAATAGCCTATGCTGGCTTAACAAAACAGTTGATGACTTAACAAAACAAGCTTAACAATACAGGCTTAACAAAACAAGTTCATGACATCGATAAATACTGGTATTTGTATATTTGTATATTTATTTGTTTCATCACAATTTACAGTGTGACGGGAAGTCTCCTATAAAGCCTGTAAGGCTTAACAAAGTAGGAGACTCCCCAAAAAGAAAAAGAAAGAAAAACTTAAGAATAGAAAAAGAAAAGTTAATAGTAGCATCTACAATGATGAAATAATCGAATTGACTTTACTTGAAATTAATTATGTTAATAAGCAATCCTTACAATCTTTATAATGATCTTAATCGCAAACACACACAAGAATAAATCCATCAATAGTGAGAAATAATTACAGTTTGGAGATTCCTTTTGAATATAGAGTAAGAAGGCTTATTCTTAACATTATCCTGGAGATTATTCCACGTTTTTATAGCACGAATACGAGGGTTAAAAGAACTTAAAGTACTTCGTTGGGATAAAACATGGGCGTTATTACAAAGGCGTGTTTGATGGTTGTGGATTAGTCTATTACTATATATAAAATCTTTAAAAGCCTCGGGTAGCAATCCATTCCATGCTTTATATGCAAATGTTGCAAGCTGGACTCTTATAATATCATTTAGTTTTAATAAATTTAATCTTTTGTATAATGGGGTAGTATGATCACGTGGTGCAGCATGTGATATATGGCGGATAGCTCTCTTCTGGAGGACACATAGGTGATTAAGATTTGTAGAATAGGTTCCTGACCAAATAGTCGTGCAATAAGTTATTTGGGGTAAAATCAGAGTTATATAGAGTGTTCTGAGTATATTTGGAGGTAAATGATGTTTTAATTTGCATATAATACCAGTGTTTCTAGCCACTCTGTTACAGACTGCTGATATGTGATCACGCCACGAAAGTTTATTGTCTATGTGTACACCCAAGAACTTAGTAGTGTTAACCCGATTAATAATTTTATCATTCATGGTAATATTGTGATCCCATCTGAATGAGTGACTAGCATTAAACACCATATAATTAGTTTTTTCTATGTTAAGAGATAATTTGTTTGCTGCAAACCAGCTGGAAAATTTAGTTAGTTCAGTAGAAACAGTTTTATGTGATGAGAGTAGATTTTGGGAATCGAAGAAAATATTTGTGTCGTCGGCAAATAATATTGTTTTAGCAATATCGGAGACATTAACGATATCATTGACATAAATTATAAATAGTAATGGACCTAGTATAGAACCCTGAGGAACTCCGCAAGCGATTTTAGCAAGTTCAGATTTAGAATTTTTATATAAAGTGTACTGGTATCTATTTGAAAGATAACTATCTAGCCAATTTAGGGTTGTTCCTCTGATACCATAAAAAAAATAATTTACTTAGTAATATTTTGTGATCGATGGTGTCAAAGGCTTTGGATAGGTCGAGAAATACGCCTACACAGGTATTATTCTTATCAAGACTATTATAAATATTGTTGACTGCATCTGCTAAAGCTAATTCTGTAGAATGGTCAGGACGAAATCCGTACTGCTCGTTATTAAGAACATTATATTTACATAGAAAACTGTATATACGATTAAACATTAATCGTTCAATGATTTTTGAAAAGACTGACAATAAAGATATAGGGCGGTAATTCTCAAAATGACTGGGGTCTCCTTTTTTAAAGATTGGTTTTACCTTTGCTATTTTAAGCTTATCCGGAAAAATGCCGGTGTTAAAAGAAATATTGCAGAGATGAGTTAAAGGCTTTACAATGTATGGGATAACTTGTTTGATAATACCTGGCTTAAAGTCATCATAGCCTGCTGCTTTGTTTGGTTTCACATTTGTGTGAGCAACTTTTAAAACTTCTTCTACTGTTACTGGATATGTAAATGTAAATGTTTGACTTTTGCAAAAGGAATCCTTCGAGCCGGAATCGAACCGGCCACCTAGAGATGTCTTCCATCTAACTACAGTCTCCCGCTCTACCAACTGAGCTATCGAAGGACACTGAATATTAAGCAATCTCATCAATAACATGAATTTAGGACCCTTTTGTTAAAATATTCGAAGAACATGATGCAAACCAAATCTAAATCAGTTGTGGATTTCAGGGTCGTCAACATCCCCTCCCCCCCCCCCTCTCCACTGTGTTTGTGTGGGTATTACATCGTAAAAACTAAATCTACAGTGCATGTTTTCACCGGAGCATAATGCTATTGAAATAGAGCTACAAGTTGATGACGTCGATAAATACTGGTAAATGTCTGACTTTTGCAAAAGGAATCCTTCGAGCCGGAATCGAACCAGCGACCTAGAGATGTCTTCCATCTAACTACAGTCTCCCGCTCTACCAACTGAGCTATCGAAGGACACTGAATATTAAGCAATCTCATCAATAACATGAATTTAGGACCCTTTTGTTAAAATATTCGAAGAACATGATGCAAACCAAATCTAAATCAGTTGTGGATTTCAGGGTCGTCAACATCCCCTCCCCCCTCTCCACTGTGTTTGTGTGGGTATTACATCGTAAAAACTAAATCTATAGTGCATGTTTTCACAGAAGCATAATGCTATTGAAATAGAGCTACAAGTTGATGACGTCGATAAATACTGGTAAATGTTTGACTTTTGCAAAAGGAATCCTTCGAGGCGGAATCGAACCAGCGACCTAGAGATGTCTTCCATCTAACTACAGTCTCCCGCTCTACCAACTGAGCTATCGAAGGACACTGAATATTAAGCAATCTCATCAATAACATGAATTTACGACCCTTTTTTGTTAAAATATTCGAAGAACATCTTGCAAACCAAATCTAAATCAGTTGTGGATTTCAGGGTCGTCAACATCCCCTTCCCCCCTCTCCACTGTGTTTGTGTGGGTATTACATCGTAAAAACTAAATCTACAGTGCATGTTTTCACCGGAGCATAATGCTATTGAAATAGAGCTACAAGTTGATGACGTCGATAAATACTGGTAAATGTCTGACTTTGCAAAAGGAATCCTTCGAGCCGGAATCGAATCAGCGACCTAGAGATGTCTTCCATCTAACTACAGTCTCCCGCTCTACCAACTGAGCTATCGAAGGACACTGAATATTAACCAATCTCATCAATAACATCAACTTCATTCATTCATTTATTTGTTTTTCACATACATTTTACAATGTGAATGGAAGTCTTCTGAAAAGCCTATGCTGGCTTAACAAAACAGTTGATGACTTAACAAAACAAGCTTATATTAAGCAATCTCATCAATAACATCAATTTCATTCATTCATTTATTTGTTTTTTTCACATACATTTTACAATGTGAATGGAAGTCTTCTGAATAGCCTATGCTGGCTTAACAAAACAGTTGATGGCTTAACAAAACAAGCTTAACAATACAGGCTTAACAAAACAAGTTCATGACATCGATAAATACTGGTAAATGTTTGACTTTTGCAAAAGGAATCCTTCGAGCCGGAATCGAACCAGCCACCTAGAGATGTCTTCCATCTAACTACAGTCTCCCGCTCTACCAACTGAGCTATCGAAGGACACTGAATATTAACCAATCTCATCAATAACATGAATTTAGGACCCTTTTGTTAAAATATTCGAAGAACATGATGCAAACCAAATCTAAATCAGTTGTGGATTTCAGGGTCGTCAACATCCCCTTCCCCCCCCCCTCTCCACTGTGTTTGTGTGGGTATTACATCGTAAAAACTAAATCTACAGTGCATGTTTTCACCGGAACATAATGCTATTGAAATAGAGCTACAAGTTGATGACGTCGATAAAAACTGGTAAATGTTTGACTTTGCAAAAGGAATCCTTCGAGCCGGAATCGAACCAGCGACCTAGAGATGTCTTCCATCTAACTACAGTCTCCCGCTCTACCAACTGAGCTATCGAAGGACACTGAATATTAAGCAATCTCACCAATAACATCAATTTACGACCCTTTTTTGTTAAAATATTCGAAGAACATCTTGCAAACCAAATCTAAATCAGTTGTGGATTTCAGGGTCGTCAATATCCCCTTCCCCCCTCTCCACTGTGTTTGTGTGGGTATTACATCGTAAAAACTAAATCTACAGTGCATGTTTTCACCGGAGCATAATGCTATTGAAATAGAGCTACAAGTTGATGACGTCGATAAATACTGGTAAATGTTTGACTTTGCAAAAGGAATCCTTCGAGCCGGAATCGAACCAGCGACCTAGAGATGTCTTCCATCTAACTACAGTCTCCCGCTCTACCAACTGAGCTATCGAAGGACACTGAATATTAACCAATCTCATCAATAACATCAATTTAGGACCCTTTTTTGTTAAAATATTCGAAGAACATCTTGCAAACCAAATCTAAATCAGTTGTGGATTTCAGGGTCGTCAACCCCCCCCCCCCCCTCTCCACTGTGTTTGTGTGGGTATTACATCGTAAAAACTAAATCTATAGTGCATGTTTTCACCAGAGCATAATGCTATTGAAATAGAGCTACAATTAGTTGATGACGTCGATAAATACTGGTAAATGTTTGACTTTTGCAAAAGGAATCCTTCGAGCCGGAATCGAACCAGCGACCTAGAGATGTCTTCCATCTAACTACAGTCTCCCGCTCTACCAACTGAGCTATCGAAGGACACTGAATATTAAGCAATCTCATCAATAACATGAATTTAGGACCATTTTGTTAAAATATTCGAAGAACATGATGCAAACCAAATCTAAATCAGTTGTGGATTTCAGGGTCGTCAACATCCCTTCCCCCTCTCCACTGTGTTTGTGTGGGTATTACATCGTAAAAACTAAATCTACAGTGCATGTTTTCACCGGAGCATAATGCTATTGAAATAGAGCTACAATTAGTTGATGACGTCGATAAATACTGGTAAATGTTTGACTTTTGCAAAAGGAATCCTTCGAGCCGGAATCGAACCAGCGACCTACAGATGTCTTCCATCTAACTACAGTCTCCCGCTCTACCAACTGAGCTATCGAAGGACACTGAATATAAAGCAATCTCATCAATAACATCAACTTCATTCATTCATTTATTTGTTTTTTCACATACATTTTACAATGTGAATGGAAGTCTTCTGAAAAGCCTATGCTGGCTTAACAAAACAGTTGATGACTTAACAAAACAAGCCTATATTAAGCAATCTCATCAATAACATCAATTTCATTCATTCATTTATTTGTTTTTTTCACATACATTTTACAATGTGAATGGAAGTCTTCTGAAAAGCCTATGCTGGCTTAACAAAACAGTTGATGACTTAACAAAACAAGCTTAACAATACAGGCTTAACAAAACAAGTTCATGACATCGATAAATACTGGTAAATGTTTGACTTTTGCAAAAGGAATCCTTCGAGCCGGAATCGAACCAGCGACCTAGAGATGTCTTCCATCTAACTACAGTCTCCCGCTCTACCAACTGAGCTATCGAAGGACACTGAATATTAAGCAATCTCATCAATAACATCAATTTAGGACCCTTCTGTTAAAATATTCGAAGAACATGATGCAATCCAAATCTAAATCAGTTGTGGATTTCAGGGTCGTCAACATCCCCTTCCCCCCTCTCCACTGTGTTTGTGTGGGTATTACATCGTAAAAACTAAATCTACAGTGCATGTTTTCACCGGAGCATAATGCTATTGAAATAGAGCTACAATTAGTTGATGACGTCGATAAATACTGGTAAATGTTTGACTTTTGCAAAAGGAATCCTTCGAGCCGGAATCGAACCAGCGACCTAGAGATGTCTTCCATCTAACTACAGTCTCCCGCTCTACCAACTGAGCTATCGAAGGACACTGAATATTAAGCAATCTCATCAATAACATCAATTTAGGACCATTTTGTTAAAATATTCGAAGAACATGATGCAAACCAAATCTAAATCAGTTGTGGATTTCAGGGTCGTCAACATCCCTTCCCCCCTCTCCACTGTGTTTGTGTGGGTATTACATCGTAAAAACTAAATCTATAGTGCATGTTTTCACCGGAGCATAATGCTATTGAAATAGAGCTACAATTAGTTGATGACGTCGATAAATACTGGTAAATGTTTGACTTTTGCAAAAGGAATCATTCGAGCCGGAATCGAACCAGCGACCTAGAGATGTCTTCCATCTAACTAGTCTCCCGCTCTACCAACTGAGCTATCGAAGGACACTGAATATTAAGCAATCTCATCAATAACATCAATTTACGACCCTTTTGTTAAAATATTCGAATAACATCATACACACTCAATCTATATCAGTTGTGGATTTCAGGGTCATCAACCCCCCCCCCCCTCCACTGTGTTTGTGTGGGTATTACATCGTAAAAACTAAATCTATAGTGCATGTTTTCACCGGAGCATTATGCTATTGAAATAGAGCTACAAGATGATGACGTCGATAAATACTGGTAAATGTTTGACTTTTGCAAAAGGAATCCTTCGAGCCGGAATCGAACCAGCGACCTACAGATGTCTTCCATCTAACTACAGTCTCCCGCTCTACCAACTGAGCTATCGAAGGACACTGAATATTAAGCAATCTCATCAATAACATCAATTTACGACCCTTTTTTGTTAAAATATTCGAAGAACATCTTGCAAACCAAATCTAAATCAGTTGTGGATTTCAGGGTCGTCAACACCCCCCTCCCCCCTCTCCACTGTGTTTGTGTGGGTATTACATCGTAAAAACTAAATCTATAGTGCATGTTTTCACCGGAGCATAATGCTATTGAAATAGAGCTACAATTAGTTGATGACGTCGATAAATACTGGTAAATGTTTGACTTTTGCAAAAGGAATCCTTCGAGCCGGAATCGAACCAGCGACCTACAGATGTCTTCCATCTAACTACAGTCTCCCGCTCTACCAACTGAGCTATCGAAGGACACTGAATATTAAGCAATCTCATCAATAACATCAATTTACGACCCTTTTTTGTTAAAATATTCGAAGAACATCTTGCAAACCAAATCTAAGCCAGTTGTGGATTTCAGGGTCGTCAACACCCCCCTCCCCCCTCTCCACTGTGTTTGTGTGGGTATTACATCGTAAAAACTAAATCTATAGTGCATGTTTTCACCGGAGCATAATGCTATTGAAATAGAGCTACAATTAGTTGATGACGTCGATAAATACTGGTAAATGTTTGACTTTTGCAAAAGGAATCATTCGAGCCGGAATCGAACCAGCGACCTATAGAGATGTCTTCCATCTAAGTACAGTCTCCCGCTCTACCAACTGAGCTATCGAAGGACACTGGATATTAAGCAATCTCATCAATAACATCAATTTACGACCCTTTTGTTAAAATATTCGAATAACATCATACACACTCAATCTATATCAGTTGTGAATTTCAGGGTCATCAACCCTCCCCCCCCCCCCCCTCCATTGTGTTTGTGTGGGTATTACATCGTAAAAACTAAATCTACAGTGCATGTTTTCACCGGAGCATAATGCTATTGAAATAGAGCTACAAGTTGATGACGTCGATAAAAACTGGTAAATGTTTGACTTTGCAAAAGGAATCCTTCGAGCCGGAATCGAACCAGCGACCTAGAGATGTCTTCCATCTAACTACAGTCTCCCGCTCTACCAACTGAGCTATCGAAGGACACTGAATATTAAGCAATCTCACCAATAACATCAATTTACGACCCTTTTTTGTTAAAATATTCGAAGAACATCTTGCAAACCAAATCTAAATCAGTTGTGGATTTCAGGGTCGTCAATATCCCCTTCCCCCCTCTCCACTGTGTTTGTGTGGGTATTACATCGTAAAAACTAAATCTACAGTGCATGTTTTCACCGGAGCATAATGCTATTGAAATAGAGCTACAAGTTGATGACGTCGATAAATACTGGTAAATGTTTGACTTTGCAAAAGGAATCCTTCGAGCCGGAATCGAACCAGCGACCTAGAGATGTCTTCCATCTAACTACAGTCTCCCGCTCTACCAACTGAGCTATCGAAGGACACTGAATATTAACCAATCTCATCAATAACATGAATTTAGGACCCTATTGTTAAAATATTCGAAGAACATCTTGCAAACCAAATCTAAATCAGTTGTGGATTTCAGGGTCGTCAACCCCCCCCCCCCCCTCTCCACTGTGTTTGTGTGGGTATTACATCGTAAAAACTAAATCTATAGTGCATGTTTTCACCAGAGCATAATGCTATTGAAATAGAGCTACAATTAGTTGATGACGTCGATAAATACTGGTAAATGTTTGACTTTTGCAAAAGGAATCCTTCGAGCCGGAATCGAACCAGCGACCTAGAGATGTCTTCCATCTAACTACAGTCTCCCGCTCTACCAACTGAGCTATCGAAGGACACTGAATATTAAGCAATCTCATCAATAACATGAATTTAGGACCATTTTGTTAAAATATTCGAAGAACATGATGCAAACCAAATCTAAATCAGTTGTGGATTTCAGGGTCGTCAACATCCCTTCCCCCTCTCCACTGTGTTTGTGTGGGTATTACATCGTAAAAACTAAATCTACAGTGCATGTTTTCACCGGAGCATAATGCTATTGAAATAGAGCTACAATTAGTTGATGACGTCGATAAATACTGGTAAATGTTTGACTTTTGCAAAAGGAATCCTTCGAGCCGGAATCGAACCAGCGACCTACAGATGTCTTCCATCTAACTACAGTCTCCCGCTCTACCAACTGAGCTATCGAAGGACACTGAATATAAAGCAATCTCATCAATAACATCAACTTCATTCATTCATTTATTTGTTTTTTCACATACATTTTACAATGTGAATGGAAGTCTTCTGAAAAGCCTATGCTGGCTTAACAAAACAGTTGATGACTTAACAAAACAAGCCTATATTAAGCAATCTCATAAATAACATCAATTTCATTCATTCATTTATTTGTTTTTTTCACATACATTTTACAATGTGAATGGAAGTCTTCTGAAAAGCCTATGCTGGCTTAACAAAACAGTTGATGACTTAACAAAACAAGCTTAACAATACAGGCTTAACAAAACAAGTTCATGACATCGATAAATACTGGTAAATGTTTGACTTTTGCAAAAGGAATCCTTCGAGCCGGAATCGAACCAGCGACCTAGAGATGTCTTCCATCTAACTACAGTCTCCCGCTCTACCAACTGAGCTATCGAAGGACACTGAATATTAAGCAATCTCATCAATAACATCAATTTAGGACCCTTCTGTTAAAATATTCGAAGAACATGATGCAATCCAAATCTAAATCAGTTGTGGATTTCAGGGTCGTCAACATCCCCTTCCCCCCTCTCCACTGTGTTTGTGTGGGTATTACATCGTAAAAACTAAATCTACAGTGCATGTTTTCACCGGAGCATAATGCTATTGAAATAGAGCTACAATTAGTTGATGACGTCGATAAATACTGGTAAATGTTTGACTTTTGCAAAAGGAATCCTTCGAGCCGGAATCGAACCAGCGACCTAGAGATGTCTTCCATCTAACTACAGTCTCCCGCTCTACCAACTGAGCTATCGAAGGACACTGAATATTAAGCAATCTCATCAATAACATCAATTTAGGACCATTTTGTTAAAATATTCGAAGAACATGATGCAAACCAAATCTAAATCAGTTGTGGATTTCAGGGTCGTCAACATCCCCTTCCCCCCTCTCCACTGTGTTTGTGTGGGTATTACATCGTAAAAACTAAATCTATAGTGCATGTTTTCACCGGAGCATAATGCTATTGAAATAGAGCTACAATTAGTTGATGACGTCGATAAATACTGGTAAATGTTTGACTTTTGCAAAAGGAATCATTCGAGCCGGAATCGAACCAGCGACCTAGAGATGTCTTCCATCTAACTAGTCTCCCGCTCTACCAACTGAGCTATCGAAGGACACTGAATATTAAGCAATCTCATCAATAACATCAATTTACGACCCTTTTGTTAAAATATTCGAATAACATCATACACACTCAATCTATATCAGTTGTGGATTTCAGGGTCATCAACCCCCCCCCCCCCCTCCACTGTGTTTGTGTGGGTATTACATCGTAAAAACTAAATCTATAGTGCATGTTTTCACCGGAGCATTATGCTATTGAAATAGAGCTACAAGATGATGACGTCGATAAATACTGGTAAATGTTTGACTTTTGCAAAAGGAATCCTTCGAGCCGGAATCGAACCAGCGACCTACAGATGTCTTCCATCTAACTACAGTCTCCCGCTCTACCAACTGAGCTATCGAAGGACACTGAATATTAAGCAATCTCATCAATAACATCAATTTACGACCCTTTTTTGTTAAAATATTCGAAGAACATCTTGCAAACCAAATCTAAATCAGTTGTGGATTTCAGGGTCGTCAACACCCCCCTCCCCCCTCTCCACTGTGTTTGTGTGGGTATTACATCGTAAAAACTAAATCTATAGTGCATGTTTTCACCGGAGCATAATGCTATTGAAATAGAGCTACAATTAGTTGATGACGTCGATAAATACTGGTAAATGTTTGACTTTTGCAAAAGGAATCCTTCGAGCCGGAATCGAACCAGCGACCTACAGATGTCTTCCATCTAACTACAGTCTCCCGCTCTACCAACTGAGCTATCGAAGGACACTGAATATTAAGCAATCTCATCAATAACATCAATTTACGACCCTTTTTTGTTAAAATATTCGAAGAACATCTTGCAAACCAAATCTAAGCCAGTTGTGGATTTCAGGGTCGTCAACACCCCCCTCCCCCCTCTCCACTGTGTTTGTGTGGGTATTACATCGTAAAAACTAAATCTATAGTGCATGTTTTCACCGGAGCATAATGCTATTGAAATAGAGCTACAATTAGTTGATGACGTCGATAAATACTGGTAAATGTTTGACTTTTGCAAAAGGAATCATTCGAGCCGGAATCGAACCAGCGACCTATAGAGATGTCTTCCATCTAAGTACAGTCTCCCGCTCTACCAACTGAGCTATCGAAGGACACTGGATATTAAGCAATCTCATCAATAACATCAATTTACGACCCTTTTGTTAAAATATTCGAATAACATCATACACACTCAATCTATATCAGTTGTGAATTTCAGGGTCATCAACCCTCCCCCCCCCCCCCCTCCATTGTGTTTGTGTGGGTATTACATCGTAAAAACTAAATCTACAGTGCATGTTTTCACCGGAACATAATGCTATTGAAATAGAGCTACAAGTTGATGACGTCGATAAAAACTGGTAAATGTTTGACTTTGCAAAAGGAATCCTTCGAGCCGGAATCGAACCAGCGACCTAGAGATGTCTTCCATCTAACTACAGTCTCCCGCTCTACCAACTGAGCTATCGAAGGACACTGAATATTAAGCAATCTCACCAATAACATCAATTTACGACCCTTTTTTGTTAAAATATTCGAAGAACATCTTGCAAACCAAATCTAAATCAGTTGTGGATTTCAGGGTCGTCAATATCCCCTTCCCCCCTCTCCACTGTGTTTGTGTGGGTATTACATCGTAAAAACTAAATCTACAGTGCATGTTTTCACCGGAGCATAATGCTATTGAAATAGAGCTACAAGTTGATGACGTCGATAAATACTGGTAAATGTTTGACTTTGCAAAAGGAATCATTCGAGCCGGAATCGAACCAGCGACCTAGAGATGTCTTCCATCTAACTACAGTCTCCCGCTCTACCAACTGAGCTATCGAAGGACACTGAATATTAACCAATCTCATCAATAACATGAATTTAGGACCCTATTGTTAAAATATTCGAAGAACATCTTGCAAACCAAATCTAAATCAGTTGTGGATTTCAGGGTCGTCAACCCCCCCCCCCTCTCCACTGTGTTTGTGTGGGTATTACATCGTAAAAACTAAATCTATAGTGCATGTTTTCACCAGAGCATAATGCTATTGAAATAGAGCTACAATTAGTTGATGACGTCGATAAATACTGGTAAATGTTTGACTTTTGCAAAAGGAATCCTTCGAGCCGGAATCGAACCAGCGACCTAGAGATGTCTTCCATCTAACTACAGTCTCCCGCTCTACCAACTGAGCTATCGAAGGACACTGAATATTAAGCAATCTCATCAATAACATGAATTTAGGACCATTTTGTTAAAATATTCGAAGAACATGATGCAAACCAAATCTAAATCAGTTGTGGATTTCAGGGTCGTCAACATCCCTTCCCCCCTCTCCACTGTGTTTGTGTGGGTATTACATCGTAAAAACTAAATCTACAGTGCATGTTTTCACCGGAGCATAATGCTATTGAAATAGAGCTACAATTAGTTGATGACGTCGATAAATACTGGTAAATGTTTGACTTTTGCAAAAGGAATCCTTCGAGCCGGAATCGAACCAGCGACCTAGAGATGTCTTCCATCTAACTACAGTCTCCCGCTCTACCAACTGAGCTATCGAAGGACACTGAATATAAAGCAATCTCATCAATAACATCAACTTCATTCATTCATTTATTTGTTTTTTCACATACATTTTACAATGTGAATGGAAGTCTTCTGAAAAGCCTATGCTGGCTTAACAAAACAGTTGATGACTTAACAAAACAAGCCTATATTAAGCAATCTCATCAATAACATCAATTTCATTCATTCATTTATTTGTTTTTTTCACATACATTTTACAATGTGAATGGAAGTCTTCTGAAAAGCCTATGCTGGCTTAACAAAACAGTTGATGACTTAACAAAACAAGCTTAACAATACAGGCTTAACAAAACAAGTTCATGACATCGATAAATACTGGTAAATGTTTGACTTTTGCAAAAGGAATCCTTCGAGCCGGAATCGAACCAGCGACCTAGAGATGTCTTCCATCTAACTACAGTCTCCCGCTCTACCAACTGAGCTATCGAAGGACACTGAATATTAAGCAATCTCATCAATAACATCAATTTAGGACCCTTCTGTTAAAATATTCGAAGAACATGATGCAATCCAAATCTAAATCAGTTGTGGATTTCAGGGTCGTCAACATCCCCTTCCCCCCTCTCCACTGTGTTTGTGTGGGTATTACATCGTAAAAACTAAATCTACAGTGCATGTTTTCACCGGAGCATAATGCTATTGAAATAGAGCTACAATTAGTTGATGACGTCGATAAATACTGGTAAATGTTTGACTTTTGCAAAAGGAATCCTTCGAGCCGGAATCGAACCAGCGACCTAGAGATGTCTTCCATCTAACTACAGTCTCCCGCTCTACCAACTGAGCTATCGAAGGACACTGAATATTAAGCAATCTCATCAATAACATCAATTTAGGACCATTTTGTTAAAATATTCGAAGAACATGATGCAAACCAAATCTAAATCAGTTGTGGATTTCAGGGTCGTCAACATCCCCTTCCCCCCTCTCCACTGTGTTTGTGTGGGTATTACATCGTAAAAACTAAATCTATAGTGCATGTTTTCACCGGAGCATAATGCTATTGAAATAGAGCTACAATTAGTTGATGACGTCGATAAATACTGGTAAATGTTTGACTTTTGCAAAAGGAATCATTCGAGCCGGAATCGAACCAGCGACCTAGAGATGTCTTCCATCTAACTAGTCTCCCGCTCTACCAACTGAGCTATCGAAGGACACTGAATATTAAGCAATCTCATCAATAACATCAATTTACGACCCTTTTGTTAAAATATTCGAATAACATCATACACACTCAATCTATATCAGTTGTGGATTTCAGGGTCATCAACCCCCCCCCCCCCCCTCCACTGTGTTTGTGTGGGTATTACATCGTAAAAACTAAATCTATAGTGCATGTTTTCACCGGAGCATTATGCTATTGAAATAGAGCTACAAGATGATGACGTCGATAAATACTGGTAAATGTTTGACTTTTGCAAAAGGAATCCTTCGAGCCGGAATCGAACCAGCGACCTACAGATGTCTTCCATCTAACTACAGTCTCCCGCTCTACCAACTGAGCTATCGAAGGACACTGAATATTAAGCAATCTCATCAATAACATCAATTTACGACCCTTTTTTGTTAAAATATTCGAAGAACATCTTGCAAACCAAATCTAAATCAGTTGTGGATTTCAGGGTCGTCAACACCCCCCTCCCCCCTCTCCACTGTGTTTGTGTGGGTATTACATCGTAAAAACTAAATCTATAGTGCATGTTTTCACCGGAGCATAATGCTATTGAAATAGAGCTACAATTAGTTGATGACGTCGATAAATACTGGTAAATGTTTGACTTTTGCAAAAGGAATCCTTCGAGCCGGAATCGAACCAGCGACCTACAGATGTCTTCCATCTAACTACAGTCTCCCGCTCTACCAACTGAGCTATCGAAGGACACTGAATATTAAGCAATCTCATCAATAACATCAATTTACGACCCTTTTTTGTTAAAATATTCGAAGAACATCTTGCAAACCAAATCTAAGCCAGTTGTGGATTTCAGGGTCGTCAACACCCCCCTCCCCCCTCTCCACTGTGTTTGTGTGGGTATTACATCGTAAAAACTAAATCTATAGTGCATGTTTTCACCGGAGCATAATGCTATTGAAATAGAGCTACAATTAGTTGATGACGTCGATAAATACTGGTAAATGTTTGACTTTTGCAAAAGGAATCATTCGAGCCGGAATCGAACCAGCGACCTATAGAGATGTCTTCCATCTAAGTACAGTCTCCCGCTCTACCAACTGAGCTATCGAAGGACACTGGATATTAAGCAATCTCATCAATAACATCAATTTACGACCCTATTGTTAAAATATTCGAATAACATCATACACACTCAATCTATATCAGTTGTGAATTTCAGGGTCATCAACCCTCCCCCCCCCCCCCTCCATTGTGTTTGTGTGGGTATTACATCGTAAAAACTAAATCTATAGTGCATGTTTTCACCGGAGCATTATGCTATTGAAATAGAGCTACAAGATGATGACTTCGATAAATACTGGTAAATGTTTGACTTTTGCAAAAGGAATCCTTCGAGCCGGAATCGAACCAGCGACCTAGAGATGTCTTCCATCTTACTATACAGGGTCCATTTCATTTTTCTCTTTTAATTGAAATTCTCAAATTCGCATGAGTAAAATGAAACTAATGAGTTATAGTTCCCATAATGAAAGAAGAACAAATTATTTGAAATAATGGTCTTTTTCGCCTATGAATATTACGAGTGTAAAACTTTGTTTTTTATAACGGTAGTTTTACTAAGACATATTTTACATTTGATTTTTGTAAAGGAAATCTTCTGGGCCGGAAAGGATCAGCGAAAGATAAAGTTGACTATAATTTGTTTTATAGTTTCCCGCGCTCTATCATGTAAAAGAGCTATCGAAAGTATTTTAAACTCAGAGAGACAGAACTGTATAGTGGAGACGGAGAATTAAGTTGAAGTATTATTAGTTTTCCTTTGGAGTGGGTGGGCTGAAGACCTCTCTCCAACCTCAGATGTCTTTTCCTTTCTCACTCCTATGCTTGTTTTTAGTGGTGGTAAACACGTAAAGGAACTTGCCCCCAATATGGGGTGGGGTGGAGTGAGGGTTGGATTTGAAGATGGAAATTATAAACATGCCACTGTGGAAGATGACGGTTATGGATGCCCAATTAAAGAAATTATGTTCTTAACTGCATATATTAAGGGATACGGGAGAGGAATTTCCCCTACCACACTTCCGCAACACCGAATAGCACGTCCACTTATACTCAGTGCCGGTAGTCATTTCATATGTGTTCATGACTGATAATATGTACAGTCTCGTCGGTAATAATTCTTTTAATATTTGAAAACGTTATTTCAGTATGGAAATGATTATGGGATAAGAAAGCACAGGTACGGTCGCTTGACGAGTGTGGCCACTTGGCATGATTTCCCTACAACTACTGGTATCTTCTGCAAGTTCTGCAACCATTGATGCACGTCTGCAGTTTACATGGCGCTCTTTACATTTGGTTATACTGTTGCTAAGTTCACGTGAGGGAAACCCCCCTTATACCCTCCCCCAATGCAGGTTTCAGTCACAGCCTCACGTCAACCCTGCCTGAAATCATACTTGGGAGTTGCTCATGGTATAATCCTAACTTTGATGAAAATATAGTAAGCCTATATCAACTTCATGTTGATTGAATGAGCTGCCAACCGGCAGTTGGCAAAAGTACTGAAACGACTTAGCGCAAGCGTGACAGTGCCTGTCAGCAATTTGAGGACAACTACTAACGCAGGTTCTGTTGCCTTCGATGACTTCTAGTACAATACACCATTATATTACGAACGTAATTTGGATATATATCTATGGTCAATGTAAGCGAGTACACGGTACCGGTACGGAAACGTGAAATCAGTGCACTTAAAACACCGATGACCCCAGGTCCCGGGGACTAAATTGTTGTTCAATTTCTGCGTACACAGTTCAAATCCACAATGGCAGATTTACAACAGAAATATCAAAAGCTCGCCCAAGAATACGCTAAGGTATCTTATTGAGAAATTACAATACTCACCCAGACTGAGTGACTACGGCCCATACTGAATAGGCCTTACAAGTTACAGTAACACAGCCTAGCTTAGGCCTTACTTAGCCTGTACTGTTATGTGTTGTTAGTGCTTGGCCTAAATTTATCTGTGATTAGTGAAACCGCCCCTTTGTGACACAAAATTAAATGTTCAGCATCACTAATGAATGCAAGGCCTTCTGAATTATGCGATATATATGTATAAAACGACAGGTGAAGATCTTTGACTTGTATTAATTAGTAAACTATTCTACAGTAGGATCACTCATTAATGTATGTTGTCCAGTTAAAGAGTTGTTGACAATTGACAATTCATAATCATGGACGTTAAATATGAACGTAAGAGACAAACTTCGGTCAGCTTGCGGCTTTGATAAGCCAACGAAGCTTCTTCATGAGTTCCTGCTTGCAGGAGGATCTAAAATACATACATACAAATACATACTTGCCCCCAGACTAGAGCCTATGCATATTTCTAAGCTTATGGAAGTTTGGCAGTAGGCTAGCTTACTTTGCTAGTTGTAGTAGTAGATAACAGCTGTTGAGCCGGATCGTAACAAAATAGACATTACCAAAAATTACATATGCTCAATACTAATGGGAATACTTTCTGTTGCAAGCCAGAAGTTGAACTTGTTTTCTGATTTCTCTTGGAAAGTTTTAGTCTTAATATTACAATTAGTAGTAGTGACAGAATGATGAGATATAACTTCTGAAGATAACTACACTAACCAATTAGAACTAGGCCTAAGGAACATTTTGGAAGTAGCTTGAGGCTTGTTTTCATTAGTTTATTTCTAGTAAGCTTCCAGGATTTTATTGCAATGTACTGGTATGTAGGCCCTATTGCTACTGATAAACTGACGGACAGTCGGCCTTTGGTTTACCTACATACTGTCTGATGAAATCACAGAGGTGTGTCTTATTTATCTAGTTTTGTAGCCAAGTGCTGCATTTGGCCCAAAGTAGCTACACCAAATCGTGGTATTCTAATGAAGTTGCATGATAAGTTCATCCCATTATTGTATGAGTGTATCATGTTACTTCACATATTTTACTATGTTTTGTAAAAAATAGTGTTCGACCGATAAGAGGTTACATAATCTGCATCGGGCCAATTATCAGACAATTGGTAAATAATCGGCATCGGCAAAATCCATTGCGCTACCGATTATTTGGAATCGATTATGACGTTCCAAATAAAAGATTGTATTTTTCCGTGCTTTTGATTCTCACTACAAGCACAACCACAACATGTACTTAAGTCAATGGAGAAGCGCCATTGACTTACTGTGTATGATCGTTTGAAACAACGTTCCATCGGAAGTTTTCCCTCGCAGATGGTAACCATTGAAAACTTGAAGCAGACGTTCAGGATTGTTTTTTTTTTCATAATAAAATAAAATTGTTAGCGAACTGCTTATCCACTAAAGAGCCTGTGCAAGCATAAGTGTAGAAGTATGTTGGCCTGACGTTTCGATCCTGCTAGGATCGAAACGTCAGGCCAACTTACCTTTACGCATTTACGCGTTGTGGCGGGATTGCAAGATTGCGACTCCTCGTTATAAAGTTCAGCGCCCCATGTATGTATTACAGTGTTCTTTACTTACTCCATTAATCTTTTTTGTGAAACGTTAAGTTTTTCATTTACATATATGATTGTATTGGCCTAGAAGTTGGTAATCATGCATATACGCTAAATCATACATTAGGCAAGTTCCAAGAAAATGATGAAATAATCGGTAATCGGCATCGGCCCAATTGTCACAGGAACTAGTGGGTAATCGGTAAAACCCATTATCATCGAACACTAGTATAAACATACTGCTTATCTTGGAATTTGTCAATTCAATCACATTAAAAAGTTTGTCAGTTTCTAAGCTTCATGTGACATTGGAAATTTTGTTGAGGTATTTGATCATTCATAGGCTTCATTCTGTAGGCTTTGACATTTCAGATGAGTTTTCCAGATACATTAGAAAGTCAAAGGGAGAAAAAACAATTGTCAACGAAAGGCCTGAGTGGGAAAATAAATATATATTAGAGGCTGACAATTTGAAAGTGTGGAAAGTTAGGAAATTAGAGGACTCAGTGAGGAACAATTCTTTGAAGATGATAGTAAAATGCTCTATAAAATTTGTGTGTGAGTAACCATTAATTGACTGTCTGGCATATTTTTTGAATATTGGTGAGCTTTGAAAATTGAAAAGCAGTTTATGTATTCTCCAGAACAATTCCAAAATTTTATTTTCCAAAGTATCAAGTTTTCACTCAGTTGGTTATTTAAAGCTTTATAGAAAAATGAATGATTTTATTTTTTACAGAAAAAAAATGAGAATCAGGTTCTGAAAGAAGCAGTTATCACAAACAGAGACTTGGAGAAACAGCACAAGGTTTGAAAATGATTTTTATTTTGCATTTTATTGTGCGAGGGGGGTGGGGGTTGGTAGGTGGGCCGGATTTCATATTTACTTTAGCTGAGGAGTATATCTAAGGGGAGGTGGGGTGGGCTGGTGATGAAGCGTTCATGGGTTATGAAAGTTGTTTCGTGCCTTGCTATAGAGATTACTCATCCCCTAACTTTTTTCAAAAACCTGTGTATTGAAAACATGATAGTGGAACTGGAAGTCTTTCAAAGAATGACAAAAATGATACAAATATTTGTTAGGTAGATTCCTCAAGTAGGATGTTCAGGAAGTCATAATAATGATCCTAATTTATAAACAAGTTTGATTGTAAAAAGGAAATATTTTCTTGTTAGTTTAATTTTGTTTAATTTTATTATCAAAGTGTTTATTTTGAGCTGCTTCAACTCATGATTGAAATTAATGTTGTAACATGTTTTGTCACATTATTCAAGATTGAAAAAGAAATTCTTAAGATGAAAGTTTTTTTTTTTTTTTTTTACAAATATTTCTAGAAATCTTAGAAGTAGGATTAAAGAGCTTTGAAGGCAGTGAATGACCGATTTTACTGATTTTGGCTTTCAGTGTTTCTATATCCATTGACTCACTTCTGTTTTCATTTTTCAGGACGCCATAAAAGAGAGGGATCTCAAAATTCGCAAGATAGAGCAAGAAAACGAGAGTCTGAATTTCCGCAATCAGCAGTTGACGAAGAAAGTTGAAGGACTCCAAGAACAACTCCGCACCGCTGAAAGCAGAGGAAGCAAGAACGCGGTAAGCAAAGTTCACCCATGGACTGCTAAGTTTTTAGTTCCAAACTATGAGAAACTGATGTGAATATAGTTAAGAAAATTAAGTAAACAGAAATGTAAATGTCCATTTTCACGTTAAAAGTAAAATTTCCATCCAAGTATGTAAAGTTCATGACAACAGCAAAAATAGGGGAAAATGCTAACATGGAGTTTGTTTATTATGTTTGGCTTTAATGTGAAACCAAATTTTGGAATGAAAAATTTGTCAAATTGTTATCGCAAGAAACATAAACTGTGACATAATAATATATATATAGTGGTGGATGCATGCCCACCATGAGTACAAATGCCAGTTGTTCTTGCCCCAGGTCAAAGGTTACTTTATAGTAGCAGGTTTTCTCTATTTATATGGTGTTAAACATATTTCATACAGTATTTTCTTCTCCTTCTCTTTCTTCTTTGGTTGCTTAACCCCCCCGCCAACCCCACCCCCTTTTTTCCATCTCATTTGGTTTCCTAAGTTAGTGCAGAAAATTACGTAAGTTTCTTTGAAACTTCCTCTCTGGTTTCCTTTCATCAACGGACAAACAAAGTTTATACTTTCTGAATCCTTGTACATATATGCTATGTTTTCTATTATTATATTATTAAGTTCTGTTATTAATATACACTCTATTTCTCACTCTGGTATTTCTACTGCACCACTGATTTGATAACTAAATTTAATTTAATTTAATTTTTCATAAAAACTTCAAATACTTGGTAATACTTCATTAAACATTTTCATTAACTTTCAAACACTTATTTAAGCTGATAATTTGTTTTTTAGGAAGCTATTTCTACCGTGTGATTGTTTATATCTTTGTTTCATCTCTTTGTCGTCTATGAACAGGTGAGAGGAGATGATCACCATATATCTGACCCGACGTTAGAAATACTCCAAACTGAATTGAGATCAAAGATTGAAGAAATCGCCAAGCTTCATCAAAAGGTCTCAATGAGCTGCTACATAAAGTAGCTTGTTTTTATGTATTTGTTTTATTGTATTTTGTTGTGTCTGTGATCTGTTTCATATGTCAAATTGAGTGATATAGTAACAGATGAAAACTGATGAAATGGAATAGGTGTTAGACAACATGTGTTCTGTGTTGGTAGTGGACCTACAGGGATCCTACAAAGGGTGCCCAAGGTCTGAAGATAACATGTTTGCAGGGATCCTCGTTATTAACAATACTACTTACCCTTTCCCCTGCCCCCAAATGGGAAACTGAGTGTGGGCATTGCATGATGGTCGGTCGTAAGGTAAGAGAAGTTAGGTGTAAAGCTAGGAGGGGAAATGATTTGAATGGATGGAATTTTTTTTTCTTTTTGTCTTAACAAGACCATGATAAATGCATTTTGACAGACTCATGGAGCTTGAAGTAAACAAACCTGCTGATAAAATCAGAAGAAACTCTTAACTCTTACATCTGACCTCAGTTTTATTTTATTTTCTCAAGTTATAAGTATAATCTATCTAGACCCAACCCTTGTCTTTCTGCAGAAGTGTATGCTAATGTGTTCACGGACATACTCCAATACATATCGAAAATATTCATAGAAATGAAGCAAATATTGCGCATCTGTAATCTGATATTGTGGGGCAAAAGTGGACAAATTGTAACAAATCCAAATTTGTATAGTAGTTCTTCGATAAATGCATAATACTTTTTTTTCTGTAATGCATCAAATTCATGACGGTAGTATCATCAGGACCACCACCATGTGAAAGTATTAAACATTTCTATTATAAAAATTAATTGTTTATCATGGAACCAAGGTGTTTGTTTCCCCCCCTTTTTTATGCAAACATTTGGTAGAAATCACCTCTGTGGGAAATTTCTCAGTAAATTGATTGGATTGAGCTATCTTTGAAGAAAGTCAAAGAACTCTTTAAGATTATATTTCTTGAAATTAAAATTAAGGTTTGGGTGTCTCTTTTTCTTGTTGGACAGCTGAATGATGGCTCTGAACAACATGTACAATCAGTCACAGATTTACAAAACAGACTGGAAAATTTGGAGAGAGAAAATAGTCAACATCAAAGTGTCCTGGAAGGTTTGAAAAGAGAACATCAGGAGACCGTGGAGAGACTTCAAGAAGACAAAGCTAGACTAGAAATTAAAGTCCAGAATCAAGAAAAAGTGGTGAGAAATTTAATTTTTGTAGTTGTTGTTAACGAGGTCAAAAAAGTTTTGGGGTGTGTGGTATGTTTCAAATGTCATTTTCTCTCAACCTGTAAATCAGATAATTATATGCTTTACGAAAGTGTTGTTTTGTATGTTTGGGGTTATCAATCATTAATATGCCCTCCGCACTATTCTGTTTACAAAAGGTTGGAAAGAATTTGGTTTATATTATTGATACAAGAGTTAATATAACATTTGTTGGTGCATGGGAAAATATTATGGTTTTAGCAAATTATCTTATAAATAAACTATAAACATTCCTCTTGAGCAATATACAAAAAACAAAATGGTTCTGAATTGAAAATCTTGAGTCGAGTAGAACTTATAGTGTTTTAGGTTTGAAGATTTCATTATTTTGTTACACATTTTTTTTTGTGCAAGATTTTACATTGTTTTGCTTTATTAGCACAAAGGCAGATATGTAGTCCAGTAATTATGACAGCAGACAACATAACAAATTAAATTTGTTGCTCTAAAACTCTTTTCAACTCATGGCTTACAAATGTAGCCCACATATAAGTCGAAACAATGATGTTCCTGAAGCAGTTTATTGATTCATTGGTACATAGAAATAGGGTGCGTCGGTATACCGATATATCAGGTATACTGGGTATTTCATTCATACCCATACCAACCTGTTTTTGTCAGAAGTGGTAGCACTGTCTTAGACAATCTTAATACGATTCTGCGCATTACGTATATTCATACCTGTTCTGAAAATCTTTAAATAAGTTGCTGCAAAAGAAAAAAAACAGAGATGGAAAGTCGTTATTAAATCGCATATACATTTGTAGGCTAGGCTAGTGTCCATAGGTTCATGTTAGTGTTTGATAGCATAGTTAACGCTGGAAGTAGAGGTTCTGCAAAAAAATTATGGTATACCCGGGAATACAGGGTATTCGTCAGCGGGTATACAGGTATCTGTTTTGGCTTATACCGACGCACCATTCATGAAAATGTGATTGCAAAGAATATGTGTCAGAGATCACCTTTTCTTTTTCGTGTTTTTATTAATAATTTGATTGGACTTGAGCTGTAGATCTGTTACATGTGAGAGGCAGGATGATTGTTGAAGAAAATATTTGAAAATCTTAAATTTTCAAATCATACTAAATGGCTTTTTATCTCTCTTCGAGTGTAGGTTCAATCTTCAACGTTAACGGCAGCCCAATGTTCAGACGAGCTGACCAGGGTACAGGAGGACCTAGAGGCCAAGATCCAGTGGGCCATGGGAATTATCAATAATAAACTACCGTTCAATGACACAGGTTAGTCAACAGACAGTCTTTCTCTTTTCCTTTTATTCTGTGCAAAATGTTTACAATCGTTTTGAATTAGTCTGAGTGTAAACATCCACTGATATACTTGAGTAGTAGGGATCAAAGTGAAACCATGACTGAGTGGAGTTGCAACTCTTAGAGAAAGCCAGACACAAGTTTAAATTTAGACGTTTATTAGAGAAATGTGTTTTAACAATCATTTGGAATATGTATAAGTATAAATATCCACTGATGTGAAATAAAAGAGTAGAAGGGATCAAAGTGGAACCTCTTCTGAGTGTAGTTGCAACTCTTAGAAAATACTAGACACAAGTTTTAATGTCCAGATGTCTACTAGACAAAAAACTGTTCTGACAATCATTTGGACTTAGTCTAAGTATAAAAACACATCAGAAAAACACATCAAAAGCTTTCAAAATTACTTTTATAGTATATTATAAAAAACACAATTTTTTTTAAAACAAAACACAAAAGTTTATCACTAGGACAAATAATTAGGAAAAGTTAAACCCTATGTAACAACAAAGAAGTGATACGAGACCTTGGTTGGCACCACCACGTACTACAGAGTGTGACCACTCTGGATGGTGATGGATATGCTATGCCTTCTGTCCAGACAGTGAAGGGTGAGCCTTGCCTACTAATGGAGTGGATGATTTGTTAAGATTTCAGGTCAAAATGTATCTTGTTGTCTTCAAATCTTCTTCATCAATTGACAATGTTTTGCAAACATTCCACATGCATTAAACTATGGCATCTTCACTTAACATCCAACAGGTCTCAATGAATTGAACAGTTTTAATGTTCCAACGCACGACCGCAAACACCAGGTAATATTTTGTTTTGTTATAGTTGTATGTTTGGCATAGTCCTTTGATCAATCTCATTTCACAGATTTATATGGAAATCTAAAAAGAACCCCACCCAACCCCCCTTACAAGAAAAATATATATAAATAAAATTGGGAGGGCTGAAAGGGTGGGGCTCAGGCTCTGACCCTCTCAGGGTACCCCAGTTTTAGTGTCCTTGATCATTTCTATCAGATTCAATTTTATTTTCTGAAAAATTTAAGTACAGTACATTCACCTTTTCGTAAAAACATTTTAGGAAACTTTAACAAAACCAGCCAAACTATCCTTGTCACTCGTTTGCAGAAAAAAACCAAAACGTTAGTTGGACAAGCTTTGACCATGGTCAAGGAACTCTGTGCTGGACTTTCCAACTTTCACACATACACTGAACAGAGATGCAAAATATATCCTATAGATGCAAGCACAGGCGTACCCATCAGCGAAATCAACCAAAAAGTGAGTATTCCAGATGTAGATTGCTTCTGGAAGGTATGAAAAAGATTAATTTGATGTTAGGTAGTTAAGTGATAACAATATACATGTATAGAGAGATGCAAATATAACAGGGACTGATGTTCAGATTTTAACCCCTGGATAACAACCTCTAGATCGTCCAGGTTCTCCGACCATCAAATATTCTAATGTTTCAATTATTCTTTGTCTTGAATGCAATCATTTACTTAATCTTTTAATATTCTCGTAACTGTGCCAATGCAAGGACTTGCCAATTCCTTTTATGGTCAATAAAGATTCTTATATCGTATAAGATGTTTGTTACCTTGTTAAACTACCCTATTGGATTTGAGAGTATTTAATTGTTAAAGGATTTAAGAAAGTTAAGGGATTTATAAAGTTAAGGGACTTAAAAAGCAGTTGCTGGCTGAGATCTTTGCTGAGGAGAACTAACATTGTACAAAAGAGGCTCTACAATGTACAAGATGTTCCTTAATACATCTTGTGTGTTTTGACAGTTTGACACAAACATCTATGATTCATTTGAAAGGGTATGTTTCCACCCAATATTTGCATTTGGGAATTTATTAAACAGATAGGGGTTAGTTCATAGTCTTAAACGATCTACATTACATTATATAGTAAATGTTAATAAGTGTTCATTATTGAATTCTATCTAGGTGATATATACATAGCTACAAAAACAACAAAAATACCCAACAGTTTGTTTTAAGTATCTGGAACGAAGAAAAAAGTGGCTGACAAGTTTTGTTCAATTTGTTGAAATAAATGGAATTGTTACATTCATCAATTGGTTCATGGACATGTGTTTCACATAAGACCTGTAAGTTCACTCAACTGTTACATTTGTTTCTGTAACAGTGCGAGCATTGTGGTCAACTGGTTAAGGCATTGGACGCGTGATCTAAGGATTGCAGGTTCGAGTCCTGGCTAGATCATTACGCTGTATCCTTGGGCAAGGCACTTTATCTCCATTGCCTCTCTTCACCCAGGTGTATAAATGGGGACCTGTGAGATAAACTGTATGTTGGGCGCTGTTTAGCTGCTGCCATGTGGAGGGATTGTCTCTATGTTGACAGGTTATCGTTGACCAGGGTAATATTGTGATGCGCCTTGAGCACCGTTATCGGTGGATATGTCTGCACTTTATAAATCCTCAATGTTACATTATTAACATTGTCGCAAGTGTGTTTATTCATTTCTTCTTGTTTTTAACTCTTACCTCAGTTTTGCAATCATCTCCACGAGAATGCTGCTTACTTACGGCCAATAGAAAAAGCTTTTAGGAGTTTCTACAATAGCATCAACGATGATACCTTAACAACTCTGGTAAGTTCTGCATCTATGAATCTATGTGAGAAGGTGGAAGGGAGGAGGGGAGAGGGAAGGGAGGAGGGGAGGGAGACAGGTGCAGGGTTAGGTGCAATTTTAAGTAATGCTCTGTGCGTTTCCACTTGTTTGGCAATATTCAGCAAACTTTTTTCAGCTTTAATCAGATCAAATATTTTGTAATACCTTTCTGTTCGTAGAGTTGTGTTAGCTAGTTACCTTTTTTTGTAGTAATAATAATCAGTCAAAAAGAAAGCAAATTAGAAACTGACAATTTGTAGAAAAAAAATAGATTAAAATGTTACTTCATTAATGAAACATGACTCATCAAGATGATGAGCTATATGGATTTTGGGACTCTTTATTGAATGTGAGCAAAGTCAAGGCAAGACTGATGTGTGATATGACAAAGTACTGTAGGTTGTCCTTGGGAAAACACAACATATTAGTAGTCCAGATGGTAAAGTATTTTCTTGCCCTTCAGATCTGAGGAATTAAATATTTTACAATAATTGCACAAACAGTAAAATAAGTGACTAATGAAGTCATTGATGAAGTCATTAATGAGGTAAATTATGTTGCTGGCAATCAGTATGTCTTGGATGATAGGATGACCGCTTACAAGCACTATCTCTGGTGAGTACCGTGTATATGCTGGATGATAGGATGACCGCTTACAAGTGCTATCTCTGGTGAGTACCGTGTATATGCTGGATGATAGGATGACTGCTTACAAGTGCTATCTCTGGTGAGTACCGTGTATATGCTGGATGATAGGATGACTGCTTACAAGTGCTATCTCTGGTGAGTACCGTGTATATGCTGGACTAAAGACTTGTTTGTAACTCCTAATGTCTCAGAAGTTAGATTGTTGTGAAATTAAGAATCAACTCTTGATCGTTTTACTTTCGATTTCTTCGGTAGGAAACTGCTGTAGAGTTAGGAGAAGTTGCCGCCAACTTTAGTAAATATGTGAGATACCATGAGACAATCTTGCCGTACCAACTTCTAAGGTTAGTCAATCTAGAATCAGTTCACGCAACAGTTAGCTTGTGTAAGGGTCGCACTTATCACTGCCCCATCCATATGTGAAGTGGAGTGATAGAGGTGACTTTTAACAAGGTGATTTTAACTTTCTTATGAGTAAATAATGCTGCTAATAATGAGTTCATTAGAAGTGTAAATTGCATACAGATAAATGACAGACATTCTTTGTATACCGTACTTAACTCTCTACTTTGAGAAACTACTAGGTATAATTTGAGAACCAAGCAATAACACCAAAATTCAGAATTAATGTGTATAGTAATAGTTTTATTTATCATGCTGCTATTTATTTAAAAAATGGTAATCTGGATAATTTATTGTAGACAGCTGCACTTGAACGTTGTGTACTTTGTTTTTGTTTTTTGTACACTAACATTTTCAAATAATTTTTTCTTGTTACATACTCACTTTTGATGTCCTGTTTATAAATATTTATATTAATACTGGGAATAAATAAATGAAAATGAAATGAACTAGTGTCAAGGGAGAAATGAGAAGGATGGTTCATCGTAGAGCCAGTTTGAATGATGTGTGATAAATTATGGATAACAAGTCATGATCCCTGTGGTACTTCATTTCTTATTTTAGTCTTTAAGATGTGCTTCCTGTTTTAGATTGGCAGACAAATATAATACAGCTTTCTTCATTCTTTTTACAGTTTCATTGAAACTGATCACACCAGCTATTAGTCCAACTGAAATATTTATTCTTTGTCTTTTTCTGTTTCATTTGACCTTCTATGGAGATAATGACTTATTTAATAAGATGTGCTTCCTGTCTTTAAATAGGCAAAACTTATTGTTAATAGGCAGAGTTCAATTGATGAATATTGTACAGCTTTCTGCATTCTTTTTACACTTTCGATGAAACTCAAAACAGCTAAGAGTCAAACATAATAGAATCTTTTACTTTGTGCTAGTTTCCTTTAAATGTTTTTTTTGCTGATTTGATTTCACATGTTTTGTTAATATTTCAGTTTGGAAGAGGAATGTGCCATCTCCTCTTGCCCTCAAACACTTGAATCTCGTAACATGGACGTACATTCCTCCTTCAAAAAGATGGCTTCTGCCCTGGTAGCACTGGAGTCTTACGTCTCCCTTTTAGCCTCAGCCAGCACTGCCTCAAGCACAGTTCTAGTCTCAAACTACCCAGGGATCTTCAAGAAGTTTGCTGAAAGTGCCACACATCTCTATAGCATTATGAATGGTGGGTATGACATGATTGATACAAAAAGACATAAAATAAATGATCTGAAGGTAGGGGTGGTGATAACTCGTTCATGCTAGTGTGCATCAAGATCACTCTGCTTATTTGTGTGAGGAGTAAGATTTGTTTAGCCTTAGTCGTTTTTATATTGAACCTAGATAAGGACTTACTTTTTTTACTCTAACAAGAAAAGTTAAGGTTTGTATTGATGAGACTCGTATTTGCAAATCGGTGTTGGACAATGTTTGCGAAAACAAGAAAAGAGAAAAGAGGATTCTCAACAGGAAGAATCATTGAAAACTTTTTTGTCATTCAATGACATATTTAATCAACCAAAGGTCATAAACGTTAATCACCCAGTTTAACCAATGATGATCAGAACAAATGGTCAGTGCCAGGTTTACTATAAACATGCAAATTGGTTCACTATAAAGTCCAGGACAAGGAATGCAGTTCCAACTGTGTCCCTCGGTGAACATAAATCCGCTCACAGTACAAAGTGTAATGTCTCACTCCACAACCGTTTATAATGGACTCTGGCATTCTAAACTCTAACAGCATTCAATATTGACAGTGTTCCAGCGACAAAAATGTTCAAATGCAAACAGTGGTAAAAATAGCAACAGTGTTCAAACTTTGACATTGCTTTAGCAGCATCAGTCTTTGAACAGCAGCACTGTTCAGAAATAAACTTTTTTTTCCCTTCAATATTAACACAGTTTTTTCAATAACAACAGTGAACTAGGCTTCAACAGTCAAAGAACATCTACAGGAGCTATCAATTTTCAACATTGTTGCAAAGTTCTGCAACAGTGTTGAAATAGTAACAGTGTTCATACTTGCAATGTTGTTTGAACAGCAACAGTGCACCAAACTTGAAACAGGTTTAGAACTGCAGCAGTGTTCAAACTTTAACAGTTGTTACTAGCAACAGTGTTTGAGCAGCTACAGTGTTTGAACTGCAAAATTGCGTAGCATTCCACGGAATAAACCTTTCCCATCTTTAGCAGTGCTGTGGACTTCATGAGGTTTCTCGTAGATCACGTGACTGTTTGTTTTAATTTTCTTACGATAGATGTTTCCAAGAGCTACAACTTGAAAGTTTCTTTGGAGCACCAGTTACCGACGGCAACTCAGAAGCTCAAGACTACGGATGAATGTGTGGTATCCTCTCTCATCTCGTTGGTGACTTCCTCTGGAAAGGTCAGCAACAGAATCTTTTAATCTTGTTGATTTACCACAAATGCGCATCTCTTATGGCACTCAATACTATGTTTACACTATGTAGAATAATAAAGTAACATAAACCAACGTATTATTTGCAGTCTGAAATTTTGAGATCTGCCAGGATATCTTTCTGAATTTTTTTATTTTTTAAGCAAAATTTATTTTTGTCTCCGTTAACGTTGCCCTTCTAGTAGCATTACATCTTTCTTTTGAGTTTTGAGACCAGCAGTTTTCTTGGCATCTATTGTTTTGTTTGGTTTTTGGGCTTTTTCCAAAATATTACATTTAATTACACTTTTGATAGTCTCACTAACCTGTTTCTTTCTTGAAAACTCTTACCAACTGTTCAATCAGAAGGTTTTATGTTAAATTAATTCCATGCTGTCATATTTTATGTTGAATTTTCAACCAAAACTGAGTGGTTAAAAGGGGGGGGGGGAAATAATCAGCTACCTGGAAGCAAGCTGTTACTATAGTATACCAATAATGGAACAGACAGAAAGCAATGAAGATGTTAAAACATAACATATAAATATGTGTTGCATCAATATTGCTGTATTAGGGTGAAACGGTACATACTGTCCAAAAGAGAAATGAAATTGACATAACCATAGATATCTGTGAGGTATCCAGTCATGTGTGAATATTTGATTTGATTTGATTTGATTTATTTTGTTTTTTCACGTGCAAATATACAAGGTGAAAGGAAGTCTTCTATAAAGCATACAATAGCTTAACAATGTAGAAGACTCCCTGAAGAAAGAAAAGAGAAGAAAAAATTAAAGATCAAATTAAACATTTCGACAATAAATCAATTATATGATATTTTATATATATCACATGGTTTGCTCAGAGTAGACACAAAGTTACAACTCAATGGACAATGTAGCTTTAAGTAATGAAGAGATGATGTCTGTGAGGTATCCAGTAATATGTGAATATCACATGGTTTGCTCAGAGTAGACACAAAGTTACAACTCAATAGACAATGTAGCTTTAAGTAATGAAGAGATGATGTCTGTGAGGTATCCAGTCTTGTGTGAATATCACATGGTTTGCTCAGAGTAGACACAAAGTTACAACTCAATGGACAATGTAGCTTTAAGTAATGAAGAGATGATGTCTGTGAGGTATCCAGTAATATGTGAATATCACATGGTTTGCTCAGAGTAGACACAAAGTTACAACTCAATGGACAATGTAGCTTTAAGTAATGAAGAGATGATGTCTGTGAGGTATCCAGTAATATGTGAATATCACATGGTTTGCTCAGAGTAGACACAAAGTTACAACTCAATAGACAATGTAGCTTTAAGTAATGAAGAGATGATGTCTGTGAGGTATCCAGTCATGTGTGAATATCACATGGTTTGCTCAGAGTAGACACAAAGTTACAACTCAGTAGACAGTGTAGCTTTAAGTAATGAAGAGATGATGTCTGTGAGGTATCCAGTAATGTGTGAATATCACATGGTTTGCTCAGAGTAGACACAAAGTTACAACTCAATAGACAATGTAGCTTAAGTAATGAGGAGGGTTGATGAAGAAGAAAGGCATAGAATTGTACTCAAAATTTGACATAACAAGAAAATTCCCTTGTGCTTTTTAGCTGTGTATAACAGTTAGAGAGCCTGACGTTTCGTTCCCAGCGAGAGCTTTTCAATTGCAGACTAAAACAAAAACAGACAAAATGTGTTAAATAGGGAACAGAGAAGAGTTGGAAAGAATGGACTGTGAGATAAAAGGAAGCAAGTAATTAAAGGGCTGCTGCTGATGAAAGGTAATATTTTGTGTTGAGATACGAAATTGCATTTAAATCCCATCTGGTTGAAGATTATTGCAGGTTTTTTCTTTTTCCTCTCAGTTGGCAAAATTTCTGTCGAATAATCAAGAGTTCTTTGCCACTCCAATCGAGTTCATGACCCGAGGACACAGCTTTGGAAGCACAGACAATGGGAAGGGATCCTCGCCCACCATTACACTGCTCAGACAAAGAGCAGTAGCATATATGGTCGGCCTAAATAGGGTAAGAACTGGGGTGAAGGAATGTAACCGTTTCGAAGGAGTCAAGACGTAAACGTCTAATGTAAACGAGTGCAGATTATGTAAGGGAAAAGCTGGTGAGCTACTAGCAGCCTTGGTTTATCAGCCTGTAAAGCAGAAATCAGAAATGGGAACACTGCTATGGCAATTACTGGTTCACACATGTATTCTCAAAGTGTCTGTGCAATTCACAGATGAGTTCACAGAAGATGTTGCATATTTAAATTACAGTGTGCAAGAAAGTGCTTATAGTGAAAGACAGGTGAACCCTAACCTTATACACATCTCTTTAGATGGGGATAGTCACTCATGTAACTTGTCTCTTTTTTTTTGGTATTTTTTTTCCCCCACATTTTACGAGCCAACTGGATATAGATTAAGTTTAATGAGAAACTGAAGCAGAATTGTCAGTATGTGCGACCACCTGATATGTTTGAGGTAGCAGTAGGTATAACCTGCTGACTGAAGCTAGATTGAGTCTGGGAGTATGTTTAGTTTATTGCTGATATATAGTTTTCTAATATAGGGTAGCATTACAAGTAATATGTACGTTGTATCCCCTGTTTACAATATGAAGGTAGATTTGAGACTACGGTAGCAATGTGAATTGTTATATGATATGGGATTGGATAAACGTAGCAGTTAATTGGATTTGGTAACATGGTTGTAAAATAAATATGTTAATAGTTGGTATAGTTACCTCCTCATCTGAGATCAGGTCAAGAGGGGAGAAAATTTGAGGTCATGAGCATCGGGAGGTAGGCGAGGGGGGAGGTGGGCAAGGATTGGGAGATAAGTCAGAATAGTAAAAAAAAACCAAAAACCCTGCTGTCTCATTAAAATATTACCAGCTCCCGTTACATGTTTACTGATCAAAACACTTGATATAGATATCTACATTGTATAACAAGCTAAATATCAATTCTTTTCATTGTAAACCGATTAACTGGCTAACTTATTGGTTGGTTAACCGGTTATCGAAAAACATGAATTATGCTTGTTATCAATGTGTATTGGTTACTTCATCTGTGGTTAGATTGAATTAAGCCGTGGTTAGATTGAATTAAGCCGTACATAGCACCACATAGCACCACATAGCACCTCACATGGTAGTAACTTGGAGGTAGCAACATGTTAAGCCAGTTAACTTGAGGCTCAGTGAAGACTAGGAGCACCAATACATATGTATATATGTTTGATGCTCATCTGGCAGTTTATGTGCCTCCTACACGTTGTTAACACAGTTATATCTAGAGTACATGCAAATCTGCATAAATGTCCAATTTAACAGACCTCTTGCAACGATTTCAGGTTTGCTCTCCTGTAACTCAAAACAACAGATTTCTTCCCTGGGTTCAGACAATTTAGGTTCATAACCATAACTTTGATAGTGATATATTGATATATACCACAGAAATTAATGACATAGCAAACTAATTAGATTGTGGGTGTTTTGCAGAGAGGAGGCAGGGTTAAGAAGTATCTGTCCAGGAGAGTCCTTTCAGCTCATGTTTATTGACAAGATCATGCTGGGAATACAAACTGCTACATTTCAAGCAGTAGAAAGGACTTGTTTCCTTTGCTATCAAACTACTCCTCCCCCTCCCACTGATTCCTATTCCCTTTAGTTATCTTTTGGCCAGAAGCATGATTTATTCCATTTTTTGCATGTGTCAATTCCATGTGATCAATTTTTAACCATCGTTTAATATTTCGTTGTGTCTTTGACAGTCGTGCCCAGAGTCCGTACCGTACGAGACTGCAGTAAAAGAACACAAAGTTTTGATTAGTTCTGTGGAAAGTAAAGAAGGTTTATCATCCCAGCTACTGGAAACGAAAGCCAGGGTCAACAAGCTGTCGGAAGAGAAGGAGCACTGGCTACTGGAGGCGCAACTCATTCAGATGAAACTGGAACAAGAGAAAAAGGTACATAAGAAAGGATCGGAAACAAATTTAAATAAGAAAAAAGACAAACTCCTTTTCCCAACTCCAAAAGTAACCCCTACCTCAAGCTTTGCTAAGATCAAGATAGATCATGCATCATGAAATGAATGAAACAGTCAAGCCTCACGACTTGGGTTTAAATTCCTTCGAATAACTCTATGAGGGAACCCTCCCCCACTCACCCTCCCATTTTACAGGGACTCTTGTAAGATATTAACATCTGTGATTCCTTAGATCAAAGCAGATGAATAACTCTTTGAAGGAACTGCCCCCCCACCTCCATTCCCCCCCCAAAAAAAAAATTGATAGAAAGTACCTTATATAGATTTGAACTTGGCTTCCACCATTGTTTAGTAACATTTAAAATGTTAACATCAGCTGCTAGAATTGACCACTTTACAGGGACTCTTGTAGGAAGTAAATATTTGTGATTCCTTAGATCAAAAAGCAAATGAACAACTCTTTGAGGGAATTCATCTCCCCCCCTCCCATATGAATATATACAGATATAGATATGATGGTACCTTAACAAAATTTACATTTCGCTGCCGCTGTAGTTCAGTAACATTTAAACCTGTTCACATTAGCCGATATGATGGAACATTCTACAGGGACTGTTGTAAGAAGTTATTAGCCTTTATAAAACTCTAAAGTGACTTCTGTCTGCTTTTAACGACAACTATTATAGTGCAAAAGGGATTTAAGCATCTCTTTGGGCTTTCTGCTCTAGTTATTACAGACACCAAACAGTTATAAAATTGCATCACTAAGTTGTTTAACCTTATTCAATTGGGTTGTCATTAATATGATCAGTTGTGGGAATTCCAGAACACCTCGCAACAAATTTGTATGAAACATCTGTTCAGTCAGCGAAAGTAATAGACTTTGCCACTGAATGTTAACCTTATTGTCATTAAACTGTACTTTATTTTTCAGAAAGGTTAAAGACATTTTTGGCTGTTTTGAATATGAAAAAAATTGAACTCTGCTTGCAAAAATGTAGCATAGGGGATAGATGGTTGATTTTAACCAGGAATGAAGGAAAGCTCTCTGTTTTATATGGGGATCATCAAAGTTAATTGAAAAATAAAATAAAATGAAACTACAATGTTGTTGTTAACGGCTGTTTCATTCTCCAATTTGTATTGTGAGTAATGAATGTATATATATATATATTTATATGGTGTTAAATTGTAGCGAGCATTGAAGATGTTTCTACCATCTAGGATTGATTTAGATCTATCACCTGCAATATGGACTGGCGTATGAACCGGCCTTAAGAGATGATGCATTTAGCAAACTGTACTTTTTGTCAAATTAAAGACGTCACTTGTATAGTTTTGACCAACATACAGGTATATCAAAAGGCACCAAATTTAAAAAAAGAAACATTTACAGCAGGGCCAAATAATGCCTTTGCCCAAGTCTATATTAACTCTTTTTAACAGACACACTGACCAAATGGTCTGTATTCTAATGATGTTCTGGTCTTTCAGTTAGGATTTGCATATAAATGGAAAATTTATTATACATTAGGATGCATTGCGAAAGTGACAGATGTCTCAGATGTATTCCATGTAATAAGTATATTTATGGAAATAAGAAATTGTTGATTCAGTGAGAGGGCGACAAGTGTGCATAATGATATTCATTGTATGGGTTGGATTTGTGTAAATAATCACTTTGTTTTGGAAGGTTTTCTGTCTCTAAAATAATTAGATGGACTGAAAAAAAGGGATTGGAGGGATAATTTTTCTAGCTGTTTAGATGATATGAAATTTGTTTGGATCATGGAAAACCCTGGATTGTAACCTGTAGTGAATATTGCTGTAGCCAATTAATTATTATTATTTTATTTTTTGGGGGAGGGGGGCAGTTTCAAACTTGTGTTTTAATTTCAATTTTCTGTCTGTGAGATTAATTGGTGGAATAACAAATTATTCCGCTGCAGAAAAATGATGAGATGCAAGATCAGCTGATGCAGTTAATGGCTGGACAGCCGTTGCCCTCAGCAGTACCTCAGGAGGAACCACCTAATGTACCCAAATATCAAGGACAGAAGGAGAAGAAAGCAATGGGACCCCCCACACAGGTAAATAGGATTAAATAAGAGTTAATGGTATTGAAGGTAAAGGTGGTGGAGAGATGGTTTGGGGGGGGGTTTATGTGAGAATATTGTTCCCTTTCCACACTCAAGGTCAGGATCGCTCATTGTGTAAGGCAAGGCTTTAGGCAGCACACCTACCATAACATAGGAGGTAACAATTTTGTGTAAGGCAAGGCTTTAGGCAGCACAACTTGCATACCTATTCGTCCCTCTGACAATTTTTTTTTTTTTACATTACTTGCTCCACCCTTTACTTTGATTTTACAATCCTCTATATCTACTGTGTTTCATTTGATAACATTGTAATCTCTGGAAAGGGGGGGGGGGGGGGGTTACAATGTTGTGTAAGTCAAGGCTTAGGCAGAACAGCTACCATCACATAGGAGGTAACAATTTTGTGTAAGGCAAGGCTTAAGGCAGCACAACTTACCATAGACATAGGGGGCTACAATTTTGTGTAAGTCAAGGCTTTAGGCAGCACAACTTACCATAGCATAGGTGTTTACAATTTTGTGTAAGGCAAGGAGGATTTAGGCAGCACATCTTACCATAGCACAGGGGGTTACGAAAGTGCGGGTACTGCAATTTCCACAGAATCCGTACTAGATCATGGTCAATCAAAACAGGAACCACAGGGCATGTTTTCAGTCTGGCTTTGATTATTGATGTTGCTTACATGAAAATAGTTTTAATTTTTGACAGACTTTGTTTTCACATGTATTTTCATATTTTGTGCATATCTAGTAGTCATTCTAGTTTTAAATGAACGATTCTTGTCAGTTTCTCCTGTTTACAGAATGATGCAAATTTTGTAAGATTAAAACTCAAGTCAGCCTACAGTGTTTGGTGCTGACCCACATTTTATAATATGAAATAAATGACAAATAATGTGAAAAATTCAATTTTTAATGCACTAATGTAGATGTTGAACCCTTGTAAGAGTTCATAGCTTACTGTTAAGAGTCCTCAACGTACACAGAGTATGGAAAAAATACAGAGGAAAAAAAACCCAAACCAGTTTGAGTTCACATCACAATGTTTGTGCAGCCAGTAAAGTGATGGAGTGCTGCTGCTACACTTGAAGCCAAGATACTTGACTCAATTTTATCAAATGTGGAATCCAAATGTTAAAAGTACTTCAAGTCTTTGTTTTTGTTTTCGTTTTCGTATGCCATAGTGATTTATAAAGCTCAAGTTCAAGTACAGCTTCATTATATCTGAAAATAGGGCAATTGCATGCTCGCAATAAAAATATGGACATAAGAATGCATGAAACAATAATAACTTACAAGTGGACAGTGGAGGGTAAGACAGGGACTGGTAAAGAGACAAAAGATAAGTGCCCTCAGTGATGCAGATATATTGAGATCTTGAAAGAAAAAGTCACTTTGTATATTTGTATATATAGTAATTGTGGGTTTCTTTGTCGTTTGTCATTTGTAAACAACCTATAAGTTGAACACACTGGGGGGACATGGACCTACAGTTGGCCTTAAAGGAGAAATATAACTTAAAAAGTTAAAAGAATTCCCTTAATACACAGTGTGAATTAAAACATGTCGGTCTACGTTCTACCTGCATACATCAGGTTTATGTATGCTCTGGAAGTCTCGCTCCACGGTAGGAAAACGTTACCAACCATGTAGGGTCATGTGACATGCTCCCAGGTGCTACTAACATGTTATTTATCCCTTTGCCAGGACGAAGTGATAAAAAGTTTCATAGACAAATGAAAGCCACTTTAATATGCCTTTTAAGGTAAAATTGAGAATAATATGCTTGGGTTTGGAAGATGTTGAAATTTACTTTCTGTGTGTCAGAAATGCATGGACCCCTGGCCACAATTCAAACTATCTACTGTCAGGGTCTTATAGGTTGCTGGCAGCAATCACTCCAATCATGTTACTTATAGGTGTGAAAACTGCAAGGAGACTTGTGTTGCTAAGGAACGGCGAATCCTGTCATCTGCTTCTCATGTTTATGTACATTTTGTACTGTCCTGATAAACCAACGTGCATTTCAGTTTGCTGTTTGATTATCTGGAAAGGAAATACTCAAAATAACAAGTTTGTTATTGAAAAATTGTGGTAAACATTGAAAAAATTGTACCACTTAGCTAGATCCCATTGTTCGCATAGCTTCACAAGGAATGTGGTAGCCATGATATTTGTTGTTTTAGAATACACATTGAAAGAGTACTATAAGAGTTGAGTTCTACAAGGGAGCATGTCACATGACCCTACATTGTTGGTACATGTTTTGCTGCCCGTCTCCTAATTGACATAGTAGTCGGTCCAGATTTACATATAGATGGCTGTTTTGAAAATTGTGGTAAAAATACTAATATGTATTCATTTTTACTCTGATCCCATTGATTTGGTGTACTAGTGAAGGTCAAAGGTCAATTTGGATCACTAAAGAACAAAAGAAACATACAAAACAAGATAAGATAAGATAATGGGAACATGTAAGGTGCAAGAATGTTTTATTTATTTAGTTTTTTTATTGTCTTGTCATTTCAAGGAAGATTTAATTCATAACGAAATGATGAAGATTTCGAGCATAAGGCTTGAACATTTTTACTTTAAAAGTCCATGCTTTAAAACTACAGCAAGGACTATAAAGCAGTATGCATCCGACATATTTTCTGGGTTCGTTAGACATAAATGTGGTGGTGGTGTCATCATAGTAGAGTTAGACCAGCTTCTTCATGAAATGTAACATTTTATATCGACAAACACAGAAGTAGTAGAATAATAATTAGTAGAATAATAGTGCAAAGCAGGGTTTGGGGAATAATTTAAGACAAGGTGTGAAATTGACTGTTGTGTAACTGAAAGCTCTTCTTTACCCTCCCTCCCTTCCTCCCCCCACACACCACACTCCCCCACCCCCACTCCTACATATGTTTGAAAGACATAAAGATGGTCAGGCATGATCAGTCGTGTACTTTCGTGTTTTAATATTTTCTTACTCAGAAACTTACTTGCTTGGGTTAGCCCTCCTCAGGGAAACATTTGACAGAAACTTCACCAAAAAAAACAATTTTTTAACTTGCACAATATTTCTCTACCATATATTGATGTATAATAACATAATGTAATGTTGGCAACAACAAACAAAAACAATCAACTGTGTCCCCCTCTGATTAAAATACTTGTCTTTTGACAGTTCATTATAATTTATGCTTGAAACTATGAATAAAAAGTACATGTTTACCATAGCTTACATTTGTAAAGGATGAAAATATTATTTTATTTCTTATTAATAATCCAAGTGTTTTAAGGTCAAATACGTTTTCAATTTGATATATATATTTTTATGGTTTTTCTTGGTTTTTCTTCATAGCTCGGACAAGTCACCACGGTGTCGATGGATTCGGAGATGTCGGACGCCATTCAGAGGGAACAGAGAATAAAGGATCATTATCAGAACATTTTGAGGAATGAAATTGTAAAGTGTCAAGATTCAGAAGGAAAGGTTGTTAGCTTCAACTCCGAGGTAAGCCGATCTTTGTTTTTTCATATCGCGAGAATTATTTCGGTCCCCGGCATCATATTACCCTCTCAGCTGCTGCTACCTCCAAGAATTGTTTCTCTTTCGTTCCTTGCGAAACGAAAGGGGAAAATTTTTTCGTTGGTCGTGTTTTCATATTCTCATTGCTGCCTTCCTTTAACCTTTTTTGCTTTATCATTCGTAAGGTTTTTGACCTTCCACGAGTTGTTGACTGTTAGTTTCAAAAAGGAAGGTCGCAGACATATTCATCCCTCGTAAGGAGGTTAAGAACTGTTCTTACGGCCATTCACCTCCGTTGATCTCCGTTATAAGCAGCCTCGTTAATGGGGTTAATGATCTTCCAAGCATTGTTATCCGGGTTTGGTTTCATGAAGTTCTGTTAAAGAGAACATCAGACGCTGCGGGATAGCTTCAAATATGCTAGAATATAATTAAAACGGGGGAAAAAACACACCAAAAAGTCACAAAACGGTGGGGGGTTTGCAAAGCTCATCAAATTAAATGCTGGGTTGTTGTATTTTATGTCGGGTATTCACTTTCCCTCGCTAAATTAAGTAAAGTCTTAGGTTGGTTGTAAGCAAGCCTCCTGTAACTGGGAACTTAACATCCTGAGAGATATTAGACAAAGGAAAAAATGAAAATTGGTAATAACTATGTCGCAGAAAAAAACAGGCCCTTCTTCATTTGTTGACCACTTTGGTCTTTGGCGCAAAGTGAAAAGTGAAACCCATCTGCCTCTGCACAAAAATCAAGAATAGTCTCCTGTGGGTTTCCAGTTTCTTCATTGCAAAGTAAACAACAGTAGTGACAAAAGGGTTTTTTGTCAAAGGAGTGGAGAGGGGGGGAGGGGGTGTGAGACAGGAGTTTGTACGAGCAGAAAAATGCCCAAACTCCATCTGTTTGACATCCTACCCTCTGCTTTTGGTGTAAAATAATAAGAAAGACCTTAATACAGTTTGAGTCTAAAAGTTTCTGCCCATCAGAATTGATCATTCAATTTATTGGTGTGAAGGGTTTTGCAATGTATTGTATGGTATAGACAGGATTGGGATAGTTCTGGAATAAAGTACATTGGGCCTTGTACGAACAATCTTACGGATGGGGAGAGTATGTGGGAGTGGAGGAGCAGAGGGGGGTGGGGGGTGGTGTGGGAACAGACCAGATAATGAAACATAATGGTTGCATTGTGGCTGTTACATGTATGTGAGTGTGTGTTGTGATTAAACCACTGCATAATTGATGAAAGTGCTGTGTAAAGTTCTTATGTATAGTTCTTATCTGGAACTGTTATGCGTCGTTTTCTAGGATAAAAGCATGGTGAAAGATCTTGGACAGGAACGTTTTTTGACCAGTCACTCATCCAAGGATGGTCTGTTGTAGCGGAAGCCCATGCACGTTTTTGGGTTTCGATGATAATCGTAACCTTTGCAATCATGCGTGTGTGTATGTGTGTGTGTGTGTGCGTGCGTTTGTGACGCCCAGCTTGTAAACACGATATCTCAAGAAGGGAAGCTTGGACAGTTCTCATATTTGGTACATAGGAGTATCTTATTGAGTACAAGAAGCCTATTGTTTTTGGTGTAGGTCAAAGGTCACTTGGGGTCACCAGGGGTCAAATAGTGAAAAGCTTATAAACATGATATCTCAAGAAGCAAAGCTTGGATTGATTTCATTTCTGGTATGTAGGTTGACCAAATTAAGTACAAAAAGCCTATCGTTTTTGGTGGATATCGAAGGTCATTTAGGGTCACCAGGGGTCAACTTGTAAAAACCTTTTCATAATATACGGTATCTCCCATCGTCCAGCCGATAAGTATATGACATGGGCGATTCGCCTCATAAGAACAGGAGAGCCTACTGACAATTGAAAATGATCTTACGGGCATCCGTAGATTTGAATCTGAACTCGCGACAATATCCCCATTGACTTAAGTGTGTCGCTAGAAGTCCTGAATTGCTATGTACATATCTACATACATGTACAGTGTCTTCCAAGGCTTGCTTGCAGACCATAGATATATAAAAGTGCTAGAGCTACTTCAACACTTGTGACTCATCCGTATGGATATTTTGCTAAAGAGTTGATGTGATTTCGATGGAATAGTGCACTTGAATGGCGAAGCATGCCTTCTCTAGAAAATATTTGTAGCACATTGGTAGTTCTGGTTGGATGTAAGGTTGCACAGGTACCACGAATTTCAAAACATTTCTTGGCCAGCTGCCAAGGAGAAACTAGGTCAAGCACCTGTGAACTTGAGATTTGCTTTCACTCCATGGAGTTGGCTGTAACAATGTTGGCCTAGTTTTTCTCAATAATTTGTGAAACTACCATTGACAGGGTGTGACAAGGTTGATATTTTGGGACTAGTTGTGAATGGGGTAAGGGATTGTTTCAAAACATAACAGTCATGTGATCCAATGTCAACAAAGGTCAATCAGGGGTCAAAACTAGTATTTTTGCAATAACTTGAGAACCAAATGTCCATTAAGGTTGGGACTTAGGCTATTGTAATACAATAGTAGACCTGAATTTGGGTGACCTTTGACCTCAGGTTGACCTCCAGTGACCTGTATAAGCTTCTTTCAAGTTGATTCTTTGAAGTCTTGTGGGCATATTCCAATCTAAATTGTCCATAAGTGGACTCCTCTGCAACCTTAATGTGCGAAGTTATTAGAGATTTGGTTTGGTTTGTAATACTTGGTGTGCGGATTCATAACATTGAGTACAAGAACCCTATTGTTTTTGATGGAGGTGTGTATAACCACGTACAGACTGACCTGTGTTAGCATGCCATAGTGTTATTGTAACAGCTAGTTCTGGTTATACTAACAAGCAGAAGTCTAGTGCATTGAAGTCATCGAAACCTCAATGCATTTTGCATTCTGGTTTTATTTTTATTTCTGTTTGGAGTTGAGACAAACTTTTTGCTCATCCTTTAACCTATAGTATTTACTTTATTCCATTTTTTGGAGAAAACATATTGTTTTTTTCTTTCTTTCTTGTGTTTATTGATGGTTTGTGTTAGGCCACTGAAATTGGGAATTGCAGTGGAATAATGCAAAAGGGGAAGAGAAGGTTATGGGAGGGGTAGGGGTTATGGATAGGGGATGGTAGGGTAGGGGTTTGGGAGCGGCATAGAGATGCTGGGTACTGATATCTGAGAAGTGTTAAACAGACTGATCGTACATCCAGACCTGCATTGAATAAAGGACCACAAGGGGGATCAGATTACACAAATGTTTTCGAGATAGCGACCGTTAACTCTCGAACCAGCTATTTTTGTCTATTTAATGTTGGCGTTCTAGATGAGGCAGTGCTGTTTGAACGATTTTAAATATTGTAGTAAACAACATTAAAATGACTATGACTGTATGTAACATTGACCATTTGCTCTGTTACAAGATCCAGTTTCCCTGTACAACATTTATACCACATCAGGACTGAATTAAAAAAAAAAATTAAGGGCTGGAAGGGGAGGGGGAATTGTGAGGGGTTATGTAAGGGAGGTATCTGCAGCCCACAATAATTTGCTAAGCAATGATATTAACACCAGCAAGGTGCAGACAGCATTTGAACATGGTCCGACTGCTGGCCCAAACCCAAACCCTCCCCTCCCCTTTCCCAATTTTAAACATATTCCCTGTTTCCACTGGACTCCCTTTTATTGTTGTTCAAACATTATAGTTGGTCTTGTGAACGTTAATGTAAGGTCTGGCTCATTTAATTCTAACTTTAGCAGGTATATTAATGGAAAAAGAAATATATCTGCAATTAATATATATCATGCATGTGACAAGTAAAACCCTAAGAGAGAGACAGACAGAACTAAATAACCTTGCATTACTTCAATATTTTGATTAGTTAAATACTTTTAGCTTATATCCCTAATATTGAAAATAAGCCTATATCATGATCATACGGATGCTCTAGCTCTAACAGTCTTACCGAGTCCCCTCCATTGCATGTACAGTATGCAGAGAGTGCCTGCTGCATTGACAAGTGTACATACAAGGCCCTATAGCCTTTATGCTGAATATTCCTGTCTATAAAAGCCTGTGCTAAACAGCAGTGCTTATTGCAATCACTACTACTGCTAGCAGTACTACTACCATAGACATTGTTCAATACCCAGCCTGCTACCTCGGCAGATGTATTTAGACATCTGTCCCGGTTTTGATGACAAGCGTCTGATGGCTGAGTCTGAACTATGTTCACCATTGTCTGGCATTGATCCATCTGGTCGATCAATGTTCTGAAATGTTACCTCTCATGTTTTCATCTTCATCAATCACAACATTTATGTGCAATATCAACTCATTCTGTTTTTGTTATCTTGGAAATATTAACATACATGGATTGACCAGAGGATAGAACATAAGGAGCACAAAAAGGCAATGTTCCTCAACACAGAAGCTGGTAGGTGGTCTCGTCCATTACCAGACAGGGGTGCAGACATACATAATAATTGAAAAGGAACGTACCATTATTGTCTGTAGGATGCCTTTAGCCATTGCCTGTGAATAGGCCAGACGGGTCTATTTATTGCATTACCATCCTAACAAAGGGTGAATAAATCAGATGGTTTGTTCCCTTCCCAGGCTGCAATGTCTGCATCATGCTGTGAAAGAAACATCAGTGATTCAAATTTTATCAATTTGTCAGGCAGAGGACATTGACAAGTTAGCCTCTTTGATCTTGTTGGGAAGAGCAGCGTTTGATATAATGTTTATGTTATGTGGTTGTATTATGCACCTTAGTTAGTTGGACAAAATAGTATGAAAGGAAGCAAGTGAAGCAGATCTGGTTGTTCTTGTGTCTGTGGTTTTTTTTAATTGAGCATAGGGAGTAACACTTTGGTGGGTAGAAGCCATAAGAAGGGAGGCAGATGACACATTTATTGTGTCAGACTGAAGCAGAGTAGTCTGAGAGAATTAGAGCGGAACTCTACTACACATGGGCTTGAAAGTAAAGACCTAGATGTTAAGACCAGATTTTAATTTGCTCTTTTCATATTTCAGTTTATATCTATAACTGCGTGCATATTTTTTCAAATATTGCAAACTTAGACTAATAAAGTGTTCATATGACTACTTGTCATAAAATGTTGCGGTAATCTGAAAGAAACATGCTTCCATGTTTGAAGTCCCAGTAGAATTTCATCCACATATTCTTACATTCCTTGAAATTTACATGTTTGATGCCTAAGGCACGGAAGTGATAAAGTTTTCAAAAGTCCCAACAGGAGCTTTTAGTTTACCACATAAAATTTCTCTGACAATTTACTTGTTTGATGACTAAATATGGGACATCCAGATAGTTTATTCTGCCCTGAAAGCAGTCACTTTCATGTCAATTTCCTGTTTACATCTTTTTTTTTCATAGGGTCCTTGATATCCCTCCTGATCCTCTTTTTGCCCCATTAAACTAAACTTAACTGATTAAGCCATTAAACTGTAATAATAGTAAGGTGTCTGACCATAAAATGGACCGTGTTATCCTAGGCACCGCTTCTGGCACATGTCTTGAGTGGGCAGGCAATACAGAAACTTGTTCTCATATCTTAGCTTAAAGTCTCAATGTGTGTTTGCCAAATTTGACTCCAACTTTTCCAGCTTTCTGCCCTGAAAGCTCAGTGAAAATAACACCGTTCTATGCAATTTTCATATTAATAATCATTATTTTTATTGAGTTATCTGTCATTAAACATTTTGAGCTGGATACAATTTGCCAGATTTTTTAACGAGTCCGTAGATTCTACAAACTTCATTCAAAATTTGCCAGCCCCACCCAACAGATCATGCGCCAATCAAATCTCTCTGTTTTGTTTACAACTGTTTAGGCCTGTGTGCTAGCCTGTGTTAGGTCCATTCTCTGGAATATTATATACCTTTCTTTCTGTCTTTCTGATGAAGCTTGTGAAATTGTGTCATTTCCATCCATTGCAAGGAATAAACAGGTGTTTTCAGACATTTCCTCCGTGAAATTGGGTAAAAAAAGTGGACGATACAAGTAGATATAGGTAACATTTGTGTAATGAACATGCTGATATGGGCTGTCACAGTGATTTTACGGTAAATCGTTCGCGCCATCAGGGCAACAGAAAATAAATTTCTTTTTTTCGATTATGACAGCTTTTGTCCATTAAACCCACCTGGTCAGAGTGCGTTTAGAATAAGAAACATTGAACCTGCTTCCGAAGTTTTTATTCCAAAATTCATCAATAAACACACATTGAGACTTTAAACACTACAAAAAGCCCAGTGTTTTAATCCTGTCTTTTCCATTGACGACATATTCCATCTGTTTTCATGCAAATTGTTCAATTCAATTGATATGAACCTACTTTCATAATCATGAGTTCCTGATATATTTAATACTTAGTGTGACTTTAAGATGATACCACATAGTGCTTCTTCTTCTTCTCCTTTTTCTTCTTCTTCTTTTTCTTCATCTTAACATCCCTCACAGGAATGATCAGGTAAATAGGACAAATTTGTCACAGAATGTGACAATCGTCTGATATATATCTTCTCATATCAGCAGATGACAGTATATTTCAGGCAAGCTTGTCATCAAAAGTGAAGCGGAAAGTATTTAATTATTATTGAGGTTAGCTCAAGTTCACCTCTGAATGTGTGTCACATTTCGGAAAGTTTACACACACACAGAGAGAGAGAGACACACGAAATGAAAGTCTCAAAAGTAACACATTAGTCTCATGAGTAAATCCTCTTGTCAACAAATACAATGCCAGTACTGTTTATGCATTAGAATTTCAAAACAACTCCAGGAAGAAGAAATGGATGGGTTCAGTTTCTCAAATGTAGGGCACAAACTTGACTTAGGATTGTTACTAGTACACTAACAGTAAAGTTCATTTTATATTTACCATCGGAAGACTCCAGTGCGGTTGATATTAAGTGTCCTTAATTGATAGGTTATCAGAATCGTCCCAAAAACATGCCAGATCTGAAAAATAAGGGCACTTTCTGGTCACCCTTACACAATTTGCCATCCCTGTAACGTATTGTAAACTGTCTAATTTTAATGCTATGTAATGTCTGGGGTATAAAGGGGAGAATAAGAACTTGTAAGTTGGGGGGGGGCTTTTTTTGGGGTGGAGGGGTGCATTTGTTTGAGGGTTTCCAACAATTTGACTAAAACTACCATACATTATTCAAATTAGGATTAGTAACAAGATTCCCTAGTAACGAGGAAAATGGTACAATTTTTCTTCTCAAAATTAATACAAAGTGTAATCAACAATAGTTCTGTAACATTACAAATTATATGAGACTGAAATATCCAACATTTGTTTGCTTACAATAGTTCCATAACAAGTCTGTCTTTCTGTTTTTTTTTCTTTTTTCTTTTTTTTCCTTTTTTTTTGGTTTGGCCTCTTGTAATTTTAGTGATCTTGTAACAAAACGTGACTGAGAAACGGGCGCTGTGATCAAGGTTTTTAGTATTTAGGTGGTATCAGGGATTCAGAGGCATCATTATCTGATGTTTACTTGTTTCTAGGACAATGATAAATTGACCTTTGGAGATTGTTAACTATTAGACCTACTTCACAATTTCAAGAGGTCAAGATTGTGTTAAAATCAACCCTTGTACCATAGTTAAAAATTTTTTTTTTTAAATTCTACTTTCAAGTTGGAATTTTCTCCCAAAGATTTCAGAGCTTTATATTGAATAGGTTCATCCAGGGGTTACAGGCCACGAGACCGTAATTAAAAAGGTTCCGCGACACCGAAGGTCTTCGAGACCGAGGTTCGCGAGACTGAAACTTTTACTAGGCCCAGCGAGACCGAAACTATTACTAGGCCTTTAATAGTGGTAAGACAAATATTACTACCGGTAATATTACGTTGATAAAGCGCGTAATTTAAAAATAATTTACAGCCATTTCTTTTCATAGTGGATACCAGTGACTTGCGCAAGGTGGCTGGGGCGGCTTGCACTGATACTACGCCTCCACCAGTGGTGTAACCAGAGGGGGTTGAAGGGGGCGAAAGCTCCCGCTCTCAAAAGTCTCCCCCCCCTGCTGCCCAAATGAAATGTTAGAATACAATATAACTTAATAATAAGATACAGCAATATCCTATTTTAAACAATAATGCCCCCCTTGTCAATCGCTTTGACCCCCTTTGAAGCCCCTCTAATGAAGAAATCTAGCTATCGATGGACAATCCATAGACCATCGGCCTCGCAGATCATCGGTTCGCGTAAATTCGGTCTTGCAGACCTTCGGTCTTGCGGAATTCCCACCCATCCAGGATAGCCTCAAGTTTTCATATGAAGAAAAGATCACACTTGTGTTTTTATTTCTTTTTTCTATGATCTTTCTTTTTCTTTTTGTACTATTGTTTATATAATTCTAAGTTCTTTTTTAATTATTGAATTGTTTGGGAGCTTCATAAAGTATGTCCATCATTGCATTCAGATCATTGTGATAGGAAATAAGATTCAAGAAGGAATAAATAAGGATACCGGTTCATCTGTCCATTTGAATGGGGGGTGGGGCAGGGGGGGAGGGGAGGAGGGCCCTATACTCCCCATCACAACTTTTTGCAAAGAATGACTATTTTCAATTGAATGAAATCTGCTGTTGAGATACAGATGCTAATTGATCACTGATGTAAATGATTTGTAATAATTTTACATGAAATGCAAAGCACTTTAAGCTGTACCACAAGGGTGACTGAAAAAACACTATTGAAGATTTGTGTGTAAATGTGAGAAAAAAATATATATAAACACAAAATTTTTCTTCATGAAATTTAAGATTTCCATGTACATCAGATATATATCCTTATCACTGATGGTGGCAGCAAATTTAGGATGTAGTCCAGGTATAAAGTGACATGGAAAACCTAGATCAGAAATAAGCTTGCACGGTTTCGTGAAAACTTACAACCGGTTTTTCTCTAGCAAAAAACCGAATCTGGCTCAAAAACCGTTTTTTTTCCCCTCCTGAATTGCATTGAAAACATCCAAATCTCGATCGCTAAGATGCGTATTTTTGAAGCTTTATCAACAGTGGGTTCAAGTCTGTTCGTTCGCAGTAAATTGTTAAAAATAAGAAGAATAAATTCAAGAAATGTTACTGCCTTCACGACTCTCATTTTATAACCCACGTTAACTGAACTGAAGTAAATATGTCGAAAAGAAATGTGTTAGTGAAATTTTTTCTTAAAGTTTTAACATCACGTACACGTATCGTTTGTCTTGTGTTTACTGTACTTCACGAAGTTCAAATTCGTGTTCAGAAAAAAATATCACGGTCATGTTATATTATATGTTATATTTTCGGAGATGAGGCCCGAGCGTAAACCCCATTATGACCAATTGGAGATCTTAAAAAAAAAAATGCTTTACAATATGATTGGTCCAATGAAGGTACCAAATTGCACGAGGCTCTAGCCATGTTCGCGGGTGGTATCTTGGCGGTAAAATAAATTTCTCTTCAAGGAGTGAAGAGAATTTACCGTCTACACTTTCAAGTACAAGTTGAAAAATATCGCTGGCAAAAGCGGGATTAGGTCGTCAAAGAATGTAAATTGTTAACGTTTAAGTTGGAAACATGTGTTCATCAACGTAAACGAAAAACCAACTGAGAGACGCCTTGTCTGATAACTGATAAGAAGAAATGTTTAAAGGAAACTTACAAAGAAAATAAAATCCATTAGCGTACAAAGGAGAATTGTCCCAACAGCAACATCTGTAATTTCCAGCCATGTATGCAACATTTTTACTCCTTTAAATTAATTCCTTGACTCAAGCCTGACGCCAGGTGTCTCTTATGAATAATGGACTGTGATTGTTCTGTTACTTGTTGCATCTTAGTTGTTAAACTCAACCCCCCCCCCCCCCCCGTGATTGTTCTAAAGTTACTTGTTGCATCTTAGTTGTTAAACTCAGAGCCCCCCCCCCCCCCCGTGATTGTTCTAATGTTACTTGTTACATCTTAGTTGTTAAACTCACAGAGCCCCCAGTATTGTATTGTGGATTGCGCAATGTACCTTTCAAGTTTTAACGTTCATTTTTTGAACACGAACTGTGATCAATGTGTTTGAAAAGATTTTCTCCATATCCTCTACTATTAAATTGAAGTTAAATAATAAGAACAACACAAAGAGGGCAAACACTTTGAATGTAACAATTTATTTGGAACTGCATCTCGTCATTTGAGTGTGTACTTCTCACTACTGCTAACGTTGGCCACCAAGGTCAGTTCAATACTACAAGGTTACCTAACTGATGCACGCATATATGGGCTGCATAGCCTAATGTTAGGCCTAGCTATCCACCCTCAGGCACTGGTTATGGCGTGTGCGGATCGTAGCTGACAATGTCGTCTATCAGAAAAGCTTTCTCTTGTTGCAATTTACTTTCATATTGCAAAAAGAACAGTAAAAAGGAGAAACCAAAGTCAACAAACTTTTTTTTTTCCAGTATTTGCAATTCACATTTCGGTTTTTCCGGTTTTTCGGTTTTCTTAAAATAAAAAATAGTACCGAAATTCGGTTGGAAAAAACCGGTTTCGGTACTAAAACCGGTTTACCGTGCAAGCCTAATCAGAAAGAGGAAAAACTGGATCAATAACTGATTAAAGAAGCAAGGAACAAATTGAGTTTCTTTTCGTTTTTCTGTACTACGTAGTAGAGAACTGTACATACATGAACTGTTGTAGTGTTGTAAAGTTTGTCTTTGAGGATGTATTTGTAATATAGCTTGGTTTGTTTATCATTCATGATGATGATGATGATGATGGAGGAGTCCCCCCCTCCCCCCCCCCCCAAATAAGGCCCATCATCTACTCTGATTAGCTTTGCATATGAAACGATGATTTCGAGAGATATCAAGATGATACCATGGAGACCTCATCAGCTGGTCATTGCCCACGTCGGTCGTTGAACCGTATCCAACTCGAGTTTGCTGTGCATGCATCCTTATGTATCGCTAATGAGCATACTGTCGTCGTTGTCGAGGTATAGGGAGGAAAAGAAAAAAAAAGCAAATGGTCAGTCGTATAGTAATCACACACCATGGGGCAAGCCAGCCACTTGAGAAGAAACTTGGCTTTTCACTCGAAGATTCATGGGTATATAAAAGATTGATTTTACGAGAGGTGTCAACAGCTTAGTCGGTGAATCGGACAACTTTAGTGTGAAAAGCAGTCAGAGAAAAGACTAACGGCCCTTGGCTTTTTTTTTTCAACTTTTTTTTTTTTTTTTGATCTGAAATTAGGTGGATGGCAGGAGGTACTGTGTCTGAGAGGTCAGTGGCTTCTTGTTGCTGGTTCACTGGGGTCAAAAAACATCTCAGCCAGTGTCATTGGACTCGAGTTGCCTCCAAAATAATATGCTGTGGTCGTTCACCGCATGAACATCAAATTTAGGCTTTACCTATCTATCTTTAATTGCGTCTCTTCTGCTTGTGCCCTCATTTTCAGTAATCTAATCTTTTCTGGGTTATTCTTTGTAAGTTGAACGAACGAATAGCAAGAAAAAGAAGAAAAGAGAAGGGGTGCATGTCTTCCTTCATTTCTTCAACTCGGAAATAACTATATCAAAAGTTATCTGAGGATATTCCCCTTAATCTACAAACCTTTCCATGTTACCATTTTTACCTGTTTAATTAGATAGCATCCTTTTTTTTTCTTGTGGTATACGTAAGGTGATTTTTTTTCCTCCCCCTTCACACAACAGCAAGGTTAGATTAACTTTAGATGAGGTCATATGAATTTGAGGTTATTGGGTACAGAACGGTCTACAACTAACACGGATTTGGTCCATGCCTTGTCATCGTCGTCGACGACGACCGACAGAGACCCTGAATACGACACGTGGAGAAGATTGTCAAACGTGACATTGTGCTGTGTCAGTAACTGTAGACCATTTACTGAAATGTTTACCTTGTCAGAATTTCTCTTCGATTCAAAAATTAGAAAAAAGGCTGCCACTAATACATTTAAATATTTGGATTTTTTTTATTTCTTTTTTCTCCTATCTTATCTATCTCAACATCATTTACGCCTCCAATGCAGTGGGACATCCATTTTGGGGGGAAATTTGAGAGAAAAATCCAAATCTTGTGGCCTCCAAGGCTTTGAGCAGACAGTCAGTATCACCGGTTAGGTTCATTGTGCATGTGGCCATTCACCCCACATCAACTTACAAGCCATACTGTATTATTTTTTTTTTTAAACTCATAAATACCATATATTCTTAGATTTCTTTCTTCTGTTTTTTTTTTCTTTTTCAGAAGAGCCCAAAAAGCTGTATCATACAGCATGTTTAAAAGCAATTAACAGTATTTGTGAGGATTTTTGTGCACAGATTTTATATGAAAATGGTAGTGATAGGGGAGTCTAGAGTCTAGTTTTCGATGACTGCAAAGAGTTTGCTCCGTTCGTTACTTGGTTAATGAATTTGAAGAGCAGAGAAAAGGTAAAAGAATTAAAATTAAGAACTTAAATGGCCAAAAAAGCAAAGGAAATTGAAATACATCTGAAAGCATTAAAGGAATATAGAATAATACATAAAGCATAAATTAAAATGATAGTGAAATTAAGAAATTGCCATAAACTGAGAAAATTATGGATGTATTTGTTTGTGGTATTTAGGTTATATCTTGGACATTTTGGTCATCTCCAATTTAGTCAACCGTGTTTTTGAAAGTATTGATTTCATTTCTGGACACAGTGGACCTGTGAGTTTGAAGTATTAAGTCAAAGATAGAAAAATGTTTTGTAGAAGATTTATTTTCATTTTTCTTGCCTGGGATGACCATTTCCATATCTAGTGATAAATATCAGTTGAGCAGTTTCTCCTATACCCTTCCCTCCCCCCCCTCACATCCCAATTTCATCATTCAAGGTTAAAATTTCTCATTCTTCTCTCTTAAGACTTATCTGTCTCCACTAAAATCATGCACTTTCACAGATCTACCCACAAAATTTGATAACAATTAGCACTGCTCCCCCACTGACCCATTTCTGGGCCACTATACACACTTCGATACCCGGGTTACGTAACTAGATATTTGTATTTGCCCAAATCGAGTTGGTTTTTAAATCTTGAACTTATAATTATTTGTTTAAAGAACCCAAAGTTGGAAAATTAAACACATGCACCACATTTTCGGAACTGTTACTTCCCTGTCAATACTCTCGGCAGTAACTAATTTAAAAACGTCACCGATCATCAAGAATGGTCATTTAATGGTAAGGCAGTGTTCATAATCATATATTTAGAATCAAACAAAGTTATATACGAAAGAAGAAACCTGTCGATGGTTCCTTGTAAGCTCTTCATGGACGTTCTCGTTGTTTTTGGAGAGCCTTTTTGGGGAAAGCCACTTACATAACTTTAAGTAAAGTACAGATCTGTATTTCTTAAGCTGTCACACCTACATATCTAACTTTCATTTTGAGAGATGGCATATTTATGAATCAGTTGTTCTAGCCAAGGAAGCCACCACCTACTGCAGCAAATTATGTCCATATCTTAGCTGAAACCTATACTTGACACTCAAGCTTTTCACCTAAGATGGTATAGGCTGTTTGATAATTGTGACCTGCTACATCAATCCACGGTTCATGACATTGACTATGATCAAATTCCCATCTTGGGACCTAGCCTCAGCTGCATCTTAGAGGGCTGTTGGGTTCTTTATCATCTTCTTCTTCTTCTTCTTATTTCCCTTTTCTTTTCTTTTTTCCCCCTTTCCTTCTTTCCTTACAAAAGCCAGAAAAAAAAGAAAAAGAAAAATGAAACGGAATACACTTAAGATTCTTGATAAAATTCCAAGTAGAAAGAGGTAAACAGTTAGTATTATGCTCTAGAAGAAGAGAAAAGTGAGTTCAGTAACCGATCGGTGACTTGGTTAAAACATATTTGATGTAAATCTGTTTGTCACCTCCTTTGGAGAAACTGGAGGAAAAACACTTGAGGTCTTGAATTGCATTTTTTTTTTTTTTATGTAAACAAAATGTAAAGTTAAAGCAAGGAAGAAAAGAAAAGGATGACAGATCTTTCTCTCTTTTTTCTTCTATAAAAGTCAAATCTTTCAAGTTTTTAGGTTTTGACTTTTGGGACATGCTTTGCATTGATCAATAGTGATGCTGACATACTCGATGCTGCAAAAGTTGCTGGAGCATATATCTAAGAATGCTAGCTGGAGATATTATTCATGAATAGTGGATTGGAGTTTAATTATAAAGACTACTTTGATTTAGTGTATAAAGATATTAACATTTAAAATGTTGACAGTGAAAATGCAAATTATTATATCAGTATATTAAATTTACCTTGTATCTTAAAGGATGACTCACATTTTCAATTTCAAAATATTCAAAATTCAATTTGATATATGCTATAGCTGACCATTAAAAATTCAAGTCCATACAGTGCATGTTATTATATCTGTACCACTTTCAAAGTTTTGAGAAAAGTCATTGAAATAGCTGCATGTATTCAATAGAAGTGACTGAACTATCAATTCTAATACACAGACAAATAAGGTCAGTTCCTCAGATGGACACAAATTTGACATGAAAACATTAAACTTTTATAGCCTTAAATACTGTTAAAGAATGGTGTACAAATTTGCAAAGACGAATGTTGCTGAATGCTATTAGATGGTGTTCTTTAGTTAATACAAAGCTTGTTTTGGATTCCTTGCCAGAGGTAAAAGGAATCTCTATGATGGTGATGATGGCGTGTGTGTATGTGACTCCTGCTTGTTAACCCTGCCAACAATTACAACTTGGTTGAACTGCATACTTGGTATGTAATCCTACTTGGTGAGTTAAAGAACCTTATCGAAATTGGTAGAGGTCCAAGGTCATTTGAGGTCAACAGATGCCAAACTCTGTAAACCTTATAATTATAAAAATGATAACTCAAAAGGCATATCTTGGTTGAACTTCATACATAGTATGTAGATCCTGTTCGGTGAGTACAAGAAACCTATTGGCGTTGGTAGAGGTCAAAGGTCCTTTGAGGCCAACAGATATTAAAGTCTGAAAACACTGTAAACATGATTAGTTGAAAAGTGCAGTTTGGTTGCAGTTCATACTTGATATGTAGATCTTTTCTTTCTTTCTTGGACTATGACATATATAGACTAAAATTCTGACTAAAGCCCTCCTTTAAAGGGAAATATAATGAATCCCCCCATCCCCCCCCCCAAAAAAAAAAGAAGAAATGCTAAAGAATGGCCACAGATTTGCCAAAAAATCAGTATTACATTGAAAGTTTTGGAAAATCTATTCACAAAGTATTCAAAACTTTGTGACAATCTTTATCTTTGCAATTTGTCATGTTAAATTTAAACAGGTCAGGTCAGTCTTCATTTAAATTGTTACACAAATCCACAATCAAGCGATACTCCATTTTTCTTTACTTTATTGTCTATTTATAGCTTTACATGTCAGGCTTTTGCAAGTAAGCATTCATATGCAAATGACTTGTGCAATTTCCCAAATATACACAGTTTTTGAACAACAAAGTAGACTGTGCAGTTATAAATATAGACAGTTCAAGACAGTTTCAAACAATGAGCTATTTGAGCTAGATATATTGCCGTGGCACCTGTTTTCACGGTGGTGTGATTGAAATGGTAATAAAATCATCGGAGGAATATCCCACTTGGGGTTCCGTAATGAGAAAGATCAGTAATGCGTAAGACAGTTTCTGTAAGTACTGCGACTTTCAGAAAACAAGAAATACAAATGACAGCATGGCTTAATTAGAATAAATTTGATTATGTTATGATGTTTTTTTGACGAGAGCGAAACGCCCTTGCACGGCACGACATCGAATCCGCTTTAGTTATAGTGCATGAGCGTGAGCTGTGACTTTCCAATTAATTCGTCCAAGTATTTAACGTTCTCTTTTTCCCCCCCCCCCTAAAACTTTAAATCAAAGAAAACACCCCGTCAGAGCCCTCACAGTTTGAGTGTCAGTCCTACAAGTTTTGAATAAAAGTAGATGTCAATGCCCGGCCAGTCATCTGGCGAATCTTCTCTTTCTCTCGCCTCCTTTAGTTGTAAGAGGAAGAAGAAGGAAGCAGCAGAAAAAAGAAAAGGGAGAATGCCAATGAGATGATCGAGAGTCAAAGATCATTATAGGCAGATTTACAAGTCATTGACTGGGTATTTTGTCGGACAATGGCCACTGTTTTTATGTCCGTACGGTCGTTGCCTTTATAATACGAAGGGGACAATCTCCTAGCAGTCATGACCCTCCTGCAGAGAGTTGAGAATCGGGACAACAACCTGTCGTTGACTCTCTCTCTCTTCCTCCTCCTCGTCATCTCGGCTGTACCCTCTCGGTATGAGTTTACCATTCCAAGCCCTCTAGGGGTACATGTCTGCATGCATATGCTTGTGCAAGCTGAGATGACGGAAGCCTCATGAATTTTAATGGGGCATCCTCGGTAGACAGCTCACGAGAGGTCTTGTGTCGGCACCTCGAGGCGCGCACATGCTCACCGGGATAGTTCATTGACTTGCCCGAGTGAAGCTGCACGCTCTGCCGCAGCTCTTCACTACGTTGCTCGGGCCGTTGCCTCTTATTTAAATATTGCAGGAAATAATTAGTGTCATCTCATGTTTCTTGGAAGGGATAGATTCTCCTCGATGGAGTTTATACCCGCCTCACTCACTGAATTAACATGACATCACACTGATTGGCAGAATGAAATTACGTTTTTTTTTTTTTCCCTTCTTTTTTTCGCGTTTGTCTGCCGGGGGAGTGTTTCCACTTTGACAAGGGTTCCTTGTCATTGGTGCCCAGAGCACTGTCATCCAAGACTACAAGTGATGATACGTCTATTCTTTTGTGTTACGTGGTAGTACCTTCTTTCCTTCATCTCGAGTAACCCTCAGAGGTTTTAACCCAGATAGACCTCAATGGCAGTTAAAGAATTATAATAATAATCATAATAATTTGACTACTTTGAATCATTTTTCCCCTCTCTTTCCTTTCTTGTTTGCCAAAAGAAAAGTAGAGGACTTAAAATACAATTTTTGGAGGGATAAATTTAGAAATTATGACTCTTAGCTAAAACTGATGATGTGTAGGAATGGATTGTATCATAGCTTGTTTTGATAACAAGCCTCTGTACTGCAATATTAATATAGAGTGTGATAATTGCCAGAATTTCTTTCTCTTGAACTAAACATATATATATTATGGATCGACCCCTTGAGTGATATGAATGGCCTGCCATAGAAGGATCAATTGAATCCTGAGGATATACATCACCATGGATACTACATGAAAATTGTAACTTTTAGCCAGGCAACCAGCAGGAAAGGAATGGAGTTTAATCCTTGTTTGTGTGAATATAAAGGGCACCTTTTGTGACATGTATTTTTTTTTTTTCATATTTTTGTTGACCATTTAATCTCTTTTTTTGGCTTTTGAAGTATATTAGTAATATCATGGATTTCTGATGACTATTTTGGTTCGTTGACCTGGAGTCGAGTCAACAATAGTGCAGACATTTGACTGTAAAATTGATAGTACTTGCCCCAATCTTTAATTAAGATAGGTCATTGAATTATGATATAATTGATGTCCTTGTTCTCGGGAAGGTGGATTCCCATGGACTGAAGGATCATACACAAATTGAAATAGTAACCAATATTAAAACAATTTGCTGGTAGATGGGAAAGTTGAGGAGTTTTACCTGGAAAATCCTGTGGCTGTTGAAAACATGTTCCCTCTACATTAGATGAGTAAAGCAATGTGAGAAAACATTATTAATATACTCCTAGACACTATTTTCTTCTTTTAAATACTATTAATTCTTGAAAGAGAGAACTAAAGGTGCCACAGAAACAGCCCCTCCCAAGCTGGCTGGCAAGAACACAATCACCCTAATAAAATCAGAAATTTAAAATAAAATAAAGCTGTTAGCAAACTGCCAGAAATTTGTTAGTTTAAGTACATACTAAGAAATTGCCTTGTACTGTAGGACATAGGTGATATTAACTTTATAGCAAATCTCATCAAGGTTTTACATGAGCAATTTATAGTTGAATGTTTTAGAATAAATTTCACTGCTTGTACAATCTATAGCAGATATTAACCTTATAGCAAAGCACATCTAGGTTTTACATGAGCAATTTATAGTTTAATGATTTAGAATATTTTTCACTGTTTGTAAAATCTATAGCAGAGCCTCTTGCCTGACTGTTAACTTCTTACTCAGCTATTATGTACACGTTCCAAACCATTCCAGTAGAGGCTAGTAATTCTCTGTACCATTGTGTAGTCTTTTAGTCTTCCAACCTGAATCCTGTGAACTTATCTTATGACATTAGGATATTGTTTAGTAAAGTAGCTTTGGGTATGGAAGGAGTCTAAGCAGTGACAATAATCTATATTACCCTCTGTACCATTGTGTAGTCTTTTAGTCTTCCAACCTGAATGCTGTGAACTTATCTTTTGACATTGGGATATTGTTTAGTAAAGTAGCTTTGGGTATGGAAGAAGTCTAACCAGTGACAATAATCTAAATCACCCTCTGTACCATTGTATAGTCTTTCAGTCTTCCAACCTGAATCCTGTGAACTTATCTTTTGACATTGGGATATTGTTTAGTAAAGTAGCTTTGAGTATGGAAGAAGTCTAAGCAGTGACAATAATCTAAATCACCCATAGGCCTAACTTCAAAAGCTTTGAGAATTAATGCAAGAGGCACCAGGGTCGTGTTTTCCCTCTAGGAAGGGGGGGGCAATGAAGCTAACCCACACCATCCCTCCCCCCTCCATCTTTATGATATAGAGATAGTTGTAAAAAACAACATCCCCAAGCAGCTACGAAATACATTAAGTTATATTTCATCTAAAGTATTGAAGTGCCTAATGATGGCATTGGTTTTACCATCAACACTGTTGAGTTTCTACCTTAAAAACAAAAACATCTAGATAAAAGTACAAAAAAAATGTTTCAGATTCTAGTGGTACAATGACATCACACTTTTACAAAAATTAGAAAACATGGCCTATAAACTATATATCTTAATCCCTGACCAAGATTTTTCTTCGCCGATCGAGGGAGTTAAATTGTTCCATCGAGATAAATAAAAAATTGCCTCTTACAGTTTCATGAGGTAAAGATGATAGTTGGGTTTGTGTCTCCTTCGTTAACTGCCGTGTTCTAATTAACCCACAAATGATCGTTAGCTTAGTTGTCTGTCACCGGTAAATGCAGTATCATTAGTGTATGTACAGCGTGTAATAACACGTCCTTATCGGTGAGATGACTCCTGGCATGATATCCCTCACTTCATTATCCTCATTTGCATGAACGCGTTTTTTTTTTTCTTTTTCCGTGAAAGATGAACAACCTGCTTTCCTAGTCTGTCAAGAGTCGGTGACCGGTCGGCAAGTGAATAGCCATTCTAGTCCTTGGTCATTCACTGTCGTTAACATCCAGAGTCAGGTCAATGCTCTAGGAGTCACGCCCTACTTGTTTTCTTCTGTGTTTTTCTTCTCTCTCTTTCTTTCCTTCCTTGTCCTGTCTATGTTACATTGTTTCTTTGCAACATGTCTTTGTGGGCATTTCTTCTTACTTTCCTTTCCTTTCCTACCCTTTCCTTTTTTCTTTTTTTTTTAATCTTCAGCATTGTGGTTTCACACTGTTTGGTAGTAAATTTATTTTCGCTGTACATGTAGTAGTGAGAGTTGAGGAGGACATTGAACCAGCAGCTTCTGTTACATTTATATAATCAGTGCGTGATTAGATATATATCTCAGAGGCTGCTTCAACCATAAGAGATAATGAGTATCGTAATCAGGTAGATTGCCGTTTATTCTAAATCAATCTGGTCCAAGGCTGCTTCTCCGACTAATGGACCGAAGATTTGAGATCTGTATAACGTATCAACATTTAGATCCCCTATTTTTTGGTTTATTTTCGGTTTATTTTTCACTCTTTTTTTCTATTTTTTTCTGTCATTTGGTGTCGAATTTGCCATGATATGAGGATCATACAGTAGTCAAACTGCTATTAAAAGAAAAGATTTTGTAATAATGTCCGCACCTTTAAGGACAGTCCAAGCTCACTAGGAATGAAAACAGTTAGATGCACCTCAACCAATTAAACTCTTTATAAATAATGAAAAATTGAAAACATCAATGTTGTAGGGCCATTAAAATTTCTTTCGAAAGCTTTGAAACTTAATTATTTTCTGAATCCATATTATGAAATCATAAATATGCGGAGCGGTTGTATAAACCCTTAGATCTTTGTAGATTGAGAATAATTCACTGTACTGTATGTGTAAAGTATCACATGATCTGATCATGATGATCAAGAAGTGCGGCAAGAGAGTACAGCGTGGACGGACCCCGTCCACTCTATGCCAAGCTTTAATATTAGACTTGGTATCAGTTTTGACCACTGAATGGAGTACAGATAAGATACCATGACCATGTCATCCTTTTCCTTTAGTCCACCAAAATTAAGTGATATATAATTGATAAATAGTTTCGAAAGAAAACGGTAGAAACATTATATCACTTTAAATTTGTGGAACACAACTTATTTTTGCTATATATCGAAACCCTTTATAACTTACAGAATCAAACATAATCAAATGTACATAACATTAGTAAACCTCTGTATTTGTTTTTTAGTCCGAATAATAAAGGTTTATGGAATTTTCTCTTAAAGTATCGTTGTTATAAATTAAAGGTGTATTTATACTGTGTATAAAAGTTCAATTTTGGAATTGCAATTAATGCAGCCTGTTTGCTTTCCCTTACACAAAAGGTAGAAATATTATGTAAATTGTGACACAGTCTTTCATGTTAGCATGGAGTTAGATTTTGATTTTTGAATTTTGTAGCAGCCTGTTATTGCCATAGGGCCATACTCCAACATTTTCAAAAGGACAGATAAGGTCCCTAAAAGCATATAATCCATGTAATAATTTAATCAACTAGAAATCTCTAATACCAGGAATGACGAAATTAAAATAGGCATAAACCTCAATCCTTTTGACGGATGGAGTATAGTACAGTATGTCAATACATCAAAGTTGTCAGACAAAGCGTTAATTCTGTATTTAGAATGAGAAGAATGAAAAAATTACTAACTTGTGAGTTAGGAAATGACTGTAATCCCATATAGATGTTCTAGTCAGATAGAGGGATCGAATTATGTGAAATTATTTACATGACTTGATATAAAGTTACTCCAAAATTTCAGGTTTAGCTTTGACGCTCCAAATTGTGTTCTATTGTATGTCACATATTTGTCTGTAATCCCATAGATGTTTAATCTAGTTAGATTGAGGGATTTATCCAATTATTTGAAAAATATTGCATGGCAAATCATATATTTGTCTGTAATCCCATAGATGTTTTAGTCAGATAGAGGGATCAAATTATGTGAAATTTATTTACATGACTCGATATAAATATTACAAGTTAGTCCAAAATTTCAGGTTTAGCTTCGACTCTCCAAATTGTGTTCTTTTGTAAGTCACATATTTGTCTGTAATCCCATAGATGTTTAATCAAGTTAGATTGAGGGATTTATCCAATTATTTGAAAATATTGCACAACCGATAGCTATTACACGTTACCACGGCGACGGAGTACATAGATTTAATATGCAGGGTAAATTTATAAGGTTTCTTCAGGTTCTTACCATTATTTTCAGTATCTCCAAAGTGATGTAACTTGTGATGGTGGCGGAGTACACCAATTTAATCATTTTGCCTACTTGAGGATATTTAGTCAACAAACAATCTGAATATCAATGTAAACAACTAGTCCTCTCCCAGAAAACCTCCAAAGCCAATTTCAGTTGTCCAAACAGAAATATGGTTTGTCTTGGATGATCAGATGACCATTAAGAATTTGTCGTGGTTTGGTCACTTTCTATTGTGTTCTATTAATTGTGTAATATATATAATGTTTGTCTGTAATGTCCATAGATGTGGACTTTAGATAGAGGGAATATATATTCGAATCGTGTGTAAAATAGTACATTACTTTTAAAGTTCACTCTAAGTACAGATTTAAGGTATGAACTTTCTTATCATGTTTTATTGTTTGTAAATAAACTACGTAGTGCTGAGCAATGTTCTCATCATCATTGTTCATTAACCTAGATAGCCCCATACACTTACTAGTTCACTCCATAAAATACCAACAAACCTAACATTTAATTTATAACTCATTTACAAACATTGTAAAATATTTTCTTTCGTTTGGAAGTAGATGTCATTAACAGCAGGAAAATGAAACTAGGGGAATGACTTAGCCTAATTGATAACCCCCCACCAGGTCACGCTAAGCTCCCAGGGTTCAAAGACAGCTCTCCAAGTTCAAACACCTTTTTTTTATGGCCGAGGCAAGGGTGGAACAGACTGCGGAAAAAAGAACGTGCCCTCACCACCGACTGAAGGCAGTGAACTACCGTTAACAGCGAGACAAAGGGACACAATGTCATCTAACTCTCTTGTGTCAATATTTTGGTCTGGCGTATATTCTCTCTGGAGGGACTCTCTGTTTGTATAGTGGAATGTAATCAGTACAATATGTTTTTGCTGCTTTCATTTTGTGATTATGGCAAGTACTACTAGCAGGTTGGGTGGGATGTGTGCTTGCCATTGATGGAATGACAACCATGAAACCGGTGTTTTTTGTAGTTGGAGGGCATTGGTCCAGTAGTTGTTACTACAGAGAGTGTTAAGTGGAGGGATTGGGTGCAGATAGGTTGTGACTGAGGGCATGGTTCACATGGCTGGCCATGGATTACACTCTTTTTTTGCACTGGTAGCTTTATATATAGAGGCTAAAATAATGGGGTTTGAATTAACTTATTAATTTGGGACATACTTATAATTTGTCAATTATTCTGTGTTTTGCCAGGATTAATAGTAGAGTGGATGACAGTTTAAGAGTTTCTTTTAAGGTGTATCATATGTCATACCATCTGTGCTTTGGCAATGTCAGTGATAGCTAGTAATAACCACACTCTGATATTATTTACAGCATGAGGCAAATTGGATTGTACCATTCTGTTTGTAGGTGTATTCTAAAGCTACCTGATATGATGAAAACTTCAGTTTGTTTGTGTTCCATTACTCACCTTCTGTGGTTAAGAATTTTCTTTCCCTGGTAAATTGAGGCACTACCTACTTTGAAATGTGGTTTTCCCCCTCAAATTAGCCACAGGGACTTTGCACTCTGTCATGTGGTTGTGGTTAACTCCTTTTTCTCTTATTTTTTATTCATAACCTCTCAGTTCAAAAGTCCTTTGTCATTATCTCTCCTACTGCAGAATAGGAAGTCCCTCCTAAATTCACCTTTGAATCACATACGTACAGGCTATTGTTTCAATATCAGCATGTGTCATTGTCCGACTACTCCCAGGAAACCCATTATCAAGACCTAAGGATTTAGACCAATGTAATATCCTCCCGACACCCCCTCATGTCATAATGTAGCGGTCTTGAATTATTTGTAGCAGCCTCAATGATTAGCATTGCATTTTAGAACTCCTAGGGATTGTACAGGTTTACATTCCCTTCAATTGCTTTGTGTAATATGAGAACCAGCAGTTTGATTTGGTCTATTCCATTATTGTATTAGGGATACAAAAGTTGGTGCATTTTGAACAGGAAAGCTGAGGTTGAATGACACATTGTTATTTCCATTGAATCAACAGACAGTTAATTTTACTTTATAGCTTGAAAGCAAAAGAGAAATCTGATATCTTGGAAAGTATTAATGAGGCCATTGGCTCTGGGAAAGAACTTCAAAGAGGTGGAGGACCCATTGGACATTGTCATAGCTGGAAACTTTAACCAGTCTTGCCCTCATCAGTAGAGGGTGGGATGATTCAATGGCTTTATCTCTTATGAATCTACTGCATGTCAAAGTTCAATATCTCTCTGTAATGGACCTATTCACTAAATACATTCTTGTCAGGGTTTAGAATGTCAAGAGGGATGGTGGACTAATCACCTACTGTATCTTCTCCGGTTACCTTAACTCTTTGTTTTAAAGCTAAAATTGGTTTTGAAGAATTTATTCAGAATAGAAATTGAATCCATCTGCACTAGGTTAAAAATTTTATTAAACCTGGGGAATAATTTAAAGATAATTTTTTTCATTTATTTGGTTTTATGATTCAATTACAACACTAAGTAAAATTGTAGATCTAACTGAGAGGAATGGGTCAAGCTTATGGATTGATGGAAGTGGGGGTGGGAAGGGGAGAGAGACAAAAATGGGAAATGTTTAGCGAATTGGGAAAGTGTTGAAGCTAGCAATCCGTATCTGGAACAGAAAGTGTGACGGGTAAATTGGGAAGTATTTGTTCAAAATCTACAGTGCTTGAAGGAGGAGATAGAGAACAAAGGGGGGGGGGGGGGGGTGGGGGAGAGATATTTATTTGTTAGCAAAATGCTTTTTGGTATACAATTTCAACAGTGGATTTTTTATAATGAAAATGATTTGAAAAAGTGGAGAAGCAGATTGATATCTCATCTTCCTTTGCTCTTGTAACAGCTGTGTTGACACCAAATATCTCACAAGTGATTGTGGGTGGAGCCTGGGGTGGGGGCGGGATTGGTGGAAAAGTACTAACAAACAAACCATTCATTGCAATTTGAACAATGTGTGTATAGACAAGGTTAATAGCCAGATTTATCAATCTGCTTTTTTATTACATGAACTTGAAGAGAGTATTCAGGGCATGCATACAGCAGGGCCATCAATGTGCTTGCATCCTTTTCCCTTAATTTTCATGATTCCAACTAGGCCTATACGAGTAGTAGTTCAGGTCCACACGCTTATACGGTACAGACAAAATAAGTGGGATATTGATATTTGTACGAACAAATTGCTGGAATTTAAAGGACAGATTTTACTTTTAATTCCTACACATTGGCATAACTAGGCCCGGTGTGGCCAGGGAAAAGAGGGGGCATTGTGTCACGGTCCAAGGTAAAAAAGACTGATCCACTGAAGTCGGCCGCAGGCCGGTGAAGCAGCCACTATTGGTATCAAATATGCAGTCAGTAGACCAAACAGGCCCATGAGGTCATCTAGAGGTGCCAGATCTAAAAATTTACTCACCCAAGCCCAAACCATGGTTGGCCTTGGCAGAATGTGCATCACTCAAGCCCAAACCATGGTTGGTCTGGGCAGAATGTGCATCGCCCAAACCATGGTTGGTCTCGGCATAATAAATTCTCCTAAGTTGGGGAACTGTTTGTACTGTAGGGGAGGGCTGTTGGGGGGGGGGGAGTGGGCCTGTTGCTACCTGCCTGAATTTCACTGTTCCTACATTACATGATTCAGAAAAAAAGATATATTGTAACAAAACAGTTGAAAGTTGAAAGTCTTGTGCAAAGCCAAGGCCTTCTCACACAATTTGGCAGCAATTGTAGGGCAAAACACTAAGTGTGCGTGGACTAGTTTCTTGTTTGTGTCATCTAAGATTGCTGCACGTACTTGCAGTTAGAATCATTAAACTGCATCTGCCATCTTGTTTAAAGTCCATATGTGAACTGCATTAAATATCCTTTGAGTACAGCCACAATTTTCTGCTTTTTCCCAGATTTCAGGTGTTATAATAAAGTGATTTAACTGCAACAGAGTTGGAAAAACTTAAGTAATTTAACTGAAGTGGCCACTTGAAAATTGCCTTAATTGCGGCCTTTTGTCCCTACGATCAGATTTATCTAACAGCTTGCATCTACCCTACAAAAAGTCAAGAAAGGTTCAGATCAGGTAATTTTGTACACTAAAAGGTCACCTTATTATTCAGTGTCAAGTACTCTAATCCCTGAACTTAAGTCTGTACATTGCCTTCCTGTGACCTTAACCTTGCCATTCCACTGAAAGAGCTAGGATGTTTCTTTCCCTTCTTCTTGTAAAATGTGAATCTCTCTCCCCTAATTGCAATACCAAACATATTTATTTACCTTCTCCCATAATAGTTTCTCCCATCTCAATGCTTGTATGCAATGGCTTTGTATAGTGTGCTAAGGAGTGGGACGAGTGCTAGTAGACTATTCCACTTGAATATGGGGATGTGTGTAATCACAGTCTTTAGTATTACCTATTTATGATGTGAGGGAACAAGATGTCACAACAATTTGTATAGAGTAAATCAAGTCTCACAGTTGTAGGTCTCTTAGTGTTTAGTATTTAATCCTCCCCCCCCAAAAAAAAATAATAATTGTTAAAAAATTTCATGTCAGGATCTTGTTTGGGAGAGAGATATTTGGTAAACTGCAAAACTGTAACTGCCTGTCTGTGTTTTATCAACTGAGATGAGATTGGAAAGACGTTTCAGTTTACCTGTTTGATGAATCTTGCATGTAACCAGGGAATGGTTCTGCTAGGAGAGACATGGTAGTTTGGAAACTGTTTTGCCATATCTGAGAAGATTCCTTTGTAATTCTATTACAGCAGTTAATAACCAAACTTGTGAAACAAAGAAAACACTAAGTAAAACACTAAATCAAATTATTCTAGTTGGTCCATTTCAAAGATTTTGCAGCTAGAGCTACATAATTGATACAAATGTTTCAATATGTATGCAAATAGAGCAAAACAAGTATTGCTATTTCCAAATATATCCCATGAGCGAGGGCGCTATAATAATGACATCACTAGAGTGGCTTTTATAGGAACTCTAGACATCACAGAGCATTATTTCCAAAGTCATTGTATTATTAAACATAAACATTTTGAAAGTGTTAAGAAAGAGTGCTTTTTACACACTTAGTTTATAACCCCATGTAGAGTTAAGTCAGTCTCATGATAATCTGATGCTCATACCAGCTGGTGAGTAGTATCGGGGCATAGTGCTTGTGGTACTCTCTACCAGACCAGTCAGACTTGTTGTGATGTGAGTGTACTGTTTGTCATTGTCACTAGATTCAAATGATATTATGAGTTAGTGTCACTACAAAGTAAAGTGTGCTGTTAGCCTGAGTAGCTAGATGTGAACATTATAATGATATTATCAGGGAGGTGATACCCAGGGTTAGTCCAAGAAGCAAGATTTGTAAATTGAAATTATATCACTATAGGTTATGTCACATTAAATGCATGTTAGCCTGAGTAGCTAGAGTGGGAAATCAAAAAGATGGTAGTGTAACTGCAAAGTGATAAATGTTAGCCTTAATAGCTAGATTTGGAAATTAAAATGATCATTAAGTAGGGAGTATCCCTACAAAGTGATGCCCAGGGTCAGTGCGAGAAGTAAGATATGTAAAATTGAAATTGTATCACTATAGGTTGTGTCACTGTAAATGGATGTTTAATGTTAGCCTGAGTAGCTAGAGTTGGAATTCACATGATATCATAGGGCAGTGTTACTACAAATGGACATGTAACTTCTTATCCCGAGTCGTTAGATCTAGAAAATCAAAATGACATTTATTTAGGTATAATCATTACAAAATGATATCTTTCATGTTCATATGAGTTGCATAGATTTGGAAATTAAAATACAATTTGGCAGTAAGATATTACCTATGTAGCCAGTTGTTACCTAACTTGTCACTCTGGTATTTACCTTCAACCGAGTCAGCTGGTCAAGTATGTGCGTGCGTGCGTGTGTGTATGTATGTGTGTATGACATGTATACAAAATGTATGACAACAGGGTTCACAAACTGGTAGTCCCATGGCATAGCTTTGATCTTTGATATCTTTAATTTTCTGGCAAAGGGAATGGTGAGGATAGGGGCAGGGGAGGGGGCAGGGGCAGAGATAAGAATATGCCCCTTTATCACATCACATATAAAGATGGTAGTTGCTCTGCTCCTTTGTAACTATTTTGTGTACATTTTATCCATTCTTTTGAGCTACAGAAGTTGTATCCAGTTTTCTTCTTCCAAACTTGGTTATGTCATATATAACATGAAGGCACTGCAATCTCTGGTATTCTATTAACTTTGCACTGCCTGTAGTTAGAATATCAAACTTACCTTATCCCAGACATAGACCAAATCTTGAGTGCAAAATAAGCCAAAAGTAACAGCATTTCGTTGTCAAATATATGTATATATTTATGATATCACACCTAATCTTACTTTTACTAGTTTTTTTTAGCTGTCTTGTTCAGAATGTGACGTGAACTATCAGTGTTCAAGAATAAAGAGGATATTCCTTATTTATTTGCAGCCTTTTTAAGGAGTTAACTCTGAACTACTTCTTTCTTTTCTTAATGACTGAGACCTTTTCCTGATAAACAGGCAAGAGGTCTCGTCAAATTAAACCTACCACCAATTAGCCGCTACGGTGAACTATCAGTGTTCAAGAATAAAGAGGATATTCCTCATTTATTTGCAGCCTTTTTAAGGAGTTAACTCTGAACTACTTCTTTCTTTTCTTAATGACAGACCTTTTCCTGATAAGCAGGCAAGAGGTCTGGTCAAATTAAACCCACCACCAATTAGCGGCTAGGGCCATAAAGAAACAGAAACTCGCTCCTTGAACTTCTATCACTTCCGCCATTTCACCAGGCTTGACCGCTGCAGACCTTTCTCCAAGCTTTTAAGCTGAAATATTGATTTTTTGCAACCTTTCTTCCCAAGGTGTGTAGTTCGTGTAGACCCATTTTTAAGCTGGTATAGTAATAATAGACCTTTCATTTGGTTCAGATAGATCTGAGACCTTTTATCGAACTGTAAGTTACAAATGAATAGAAAGGCCTCATGATCACAGTTCACACGGGATGGCATCTGAGTCGCTAATTGCACCTTCAGTTGTGTAAAGAACATCATCACTTATTATATATTCCCTTGCTAAGATTGGCAAATTTCAGAGGCATTGGGCTGTACCATTTGCATGAATGATTGTTTTGGAAGAACCCACTTTGCTTGGATGGCTTGCAAATTTTACTGTGTCTTTCCCTTAGGATTTACACTTGAGAAAATAAGTGATTTGGACATTTTCAAAATCGTTTTGGGAATAATTAATAATTTGTAAGCTGTCAATTGCTTAAATTTATCTGAAAATGTTCTTCAATTGACCTAGAAATGGATGCATTAATTTTAAAATACTCCAGTATCTAATGGACTATCCCAAATTGTTCACAAATTGTTTGTCGGCAGTCTATGTACGTCTATCTATAATGGAACGTTCCATTATTGCAGCTAATAAAGTTGCTGTTTCTATGGACAGCCAGTCAGAAACTACCATGGAAGGATTAAGTAGCACCTTACATGTTGTTCTCTCTTTCACTGTGATTTCCACGACAGATCTTTATAAAGACCTTACAATTTTACAGACCACTCCTGACTTAACTTTTATGCATGGAGGTTATTGATGGCTTATGGTCGCAGATAAAGTGGGATTGTAGGTTCTTGTATGAGGCCATTTATAGCAGCTGGGTCTAGAACTTATATTTATAATGGATACATCTTTACCTTAAGGGACTGTTAGTTTGACAAGAGTTGTGTGCAGAGAATCTGTGCAGAGGGATATAAAAGGATGACATTGAGCACAAAATTAAGTTTGATTAGAAGTGAAGACTGTTAAAACCTGCTGTTGTCAGTCCAAATTTCATATTTAGAGCACATTGAGAAATAACCCTATAAAGAGTTGAGGTTCATCAATCACAGTAATTAGAATATTTAGTCTAAAACACATTAGGTCAGGTTCTCTGATATAATGCAAATTCAATGGGAAAACAAAGACTTTAATGGCCTCAAATGGCATGTCTATATCATGTTACAAGAGCTGGGGTTCATCAATCACAGTGACTAGACTATTTAGTCTAAAACACATTAGGTCGGTTACATCTCTATGTTCCGACGTCTCTATGTTCCGACGTCTCTATGTTCCGACAAATTGATTGGACTCTAATTTTTTTTTACCAAAATTTTTTTCGGACCCAATTTTTTGAGACCAAATTTTTTTCTGACCCAATTTTTTTTGGACCTAATTTTTGTGGACCCAATTTGTGGGGACCCATTTTTCGGACTTAATTTTTTGGGACCCATTTTTTTGGGACCTAATTAGGGGTCAGGGAAAAAATTGGTCAGAAATCATGTTGGTGCAAAAGTTGGGTCCCAAAAAAATTTGGTTCCGAAAAAGTTTGGTCCAAAATAGTTGGGGTCCCAAAAAACATTGGTCCGAAAAAAATTTGGTCCGAAAAATTTTGGTCCAAAATAGTTGGGGTCCCAAAAACATTGGTCAGAAAAAAATTTGGTCCGAAAACATGTTCGTAAAAATTTTGCACAAAAAAATTGGGTCCAAAAAAATTGTGTCCCAAAAATTGTGGTCCAAAAAAATGGGGTCCAAAAAATGGGGTCCGAAAAAAAATTGGGTCACAAATGGGGTCCGACTAAAATTTGGTCAAAAAGTCCAAACAATTTGTCGGAACATAGAGACGTCGGAACATAGAGACGTCGGAACATAGAGACGTCGGAACATAGGGATGTCACCATTAGGTCAGGTCTTTTGATATCATGCAAAAGTCAATGGGAAAACTGAAAAAGACTTTCATGGCCTTAAATGACATGTTTATATCATGTTACAAGAGCTGGGGTTCATCAATCACAGTGACTAGACTATTTAGTCTAAAACACATTAGGTCAGGTTCTTTGGTATAATGCAAATTCAATGGGAAAACTGAAAAAGACATTCCTGGCCTCATATGACATGTGTATTGATGTTACAAGAGCTGGGGTCCATCATTCACAGTGACTAGACTATTTAGTCTAAAACACATCAGGTCAGGTCTTTTGATATCATGCAAAATTCAATGGGAAACCTGAAAAAGACTTTCTTGGCCTTAAATGTCATGTTTATATCATGTTACAAGAGCTGAGGTCCATCAATCATGGTGACTAGACTATTCAGTCTAAAACACATTAGGTCAGGTCTTTTGATACAATGCAAAAGTCAATGGTAAAACTGAAAAAGACTTTCATGGCCTTAAATGACATGTCTATATCATGTTACAAGAGCTGGGGTTCATCAATCTCAGTGACTAGACTATTTAGTCTAAAACACATTAGGTCAGGTCTTTTGATACAATGCAAAAGTCAATGGTAAAACTGAAAAAGACTTTCCTGGCCTTAAATGACATGTTTATATCGTGTTAAAGAGCTGGGGTTCATCAATCACAGTGACTAGACTGTTAAGTCTTACACACCTTAGGTCATGTTCATTGATATAATGGAAAGTCAATGGGAAAACTGAAAAAGACTTTCATGGCCTTAAATGTCATGTTTATATCATATTACAAAAGCTGGGGTTCATCAATCACAGTGACTAGACTATTTAGTCTAAAACACTAGACCATTAAGACTTTATGGAACATGCATTGACTGAGTTAATTGAGTTTGTACAATGCAGAATTAACATTAGGACCGCACTGAGGAAGTAATACATAATCATCAATTTAGCATTGAAGCTTGGAGCGAGCATTCCATGAATTTCAGCATAATTTGAGGGTGACTGAATATCTTGAAAAACTGAATAGTTATGAACACATTGCTAGCACTCAAATTTTGCCTACTTTTGTTTTGCCATATCTGTCTCTTTGGCTGTACAGAATTCCTCAGAATTGCATGTTTAATATGAAAGTCACTATTTCTCAATGTGGAGAAGAGGGCAAGGGAGGGGGCAAGGTTGGCGTGCCAGGATATCACCCATGTGTGTGCACTATGTGCATATATAGTATGGATTACGCCCACATAGTAAAAAGTCTCAATTTCTTTATGGTCCCTGGTGAACTGATCACAAAGTGTTCACATGCAGTCTGTCATTCTTAAAGCAGCATTTTGCGTCCTCGACTATAATATATCACAACCTCACTGACTCCACTATGCCATAACGACATACATAACTACTGTAGCTTATCTATTTATATTTTACTTCAAATGGTGGCATAAAAGTCGAAAAAATTGCAACTTTCAACTTTGTTGTTCCCCAAGATATTTTCCGTTGGGAACCCAATAAACCTCGCTCATAATATGAATATTTAAACACTACGAACGTCATTGACAGATACGTAATATAACACCACGCTTGATTTGTGTACAGTCTATATGGCAGTTGTACCAGGAAGTTGCATAACAACTCCCAACGCAAAGTCTTGAATCTATTTTTAGCAACGGCTCATAACTAAACCTGCATCTCTGATTGGTTGAATTCAAACTAGTGGGTTCGGGAACTGAATGCGATTTAATTTTGTATGTGGAATACTCGCCAATTAACGTTTTTGGCAGGGAAAAACTTGGCTAATATCTTAATTTACTGTTTTGTGATTTGATGTATGTAAAAAACTCGATGGACATGTCAAAAAAGTAGAAAACGGCGACCAAACGCAAAATGCTCATGAATAAACATACTATTCACTGATTGGTGGAATTCAAACTAGTGGATTTGGAGATATGAAAACTTTGTCGAGGACACTTTTACTCGTTATCGATATAAATCGTTAATTACTCGCTAATTAACGCTCTTGGCAGGGTGAAACTTGGATGGTATCTTAGTTTGCTGGTTTATGATTGATACATGTAAAAAAATCGATGCATATGTTAAAAAGGTGGAAAAAAGCGACCCAACGCAAAATGCTGCTTTAATGTGACAATAATTGCATTATCACTGGCTAATACCACTCATTCCTAGGAAAGTGAGAGGTAGATTAGATTTATTGAGAATTCTTTTCTGGAATCTCTGATGTATACCAATATTGACTCCAAGTACATCTTAATAGTGACAACTGCACTTTCTAGGGAAAGCACAGACTTATGTTATTAAATGTGAAAACTCAATCAATTATACTATAAAGAATAGAGGTAAAATATACCCAAGCATTCCTTCAATATTAGAGTATCTGGGTTTTATGCAAAATATTTCACAAATCCCTATCAACCTTAAAATTTGAAAGATTTTCCCATGCCACCACCACAACAATGTTTTTGAGTGTGAAAGTACACGATGAGTAAAGAAAGACAATAATTGATTGTAAACTATAAATGATGCATTTAAGAATGAATATATCAACTGTGAGTTACCGTAGCCTTCTAAAAGCAAACAGGCTGTTAATACTAAAAAAAACTTTCATGGAGAAAACTGATCTTTGTAAAAGAACCAAACCAAACTTCGTACGGCTGCTTGTTATTTGTATCACTAACAAGGACCAAGCGAAACAATTGAAAACCCACTTACATGCACACAAAAGACAACATTCTTTTCGTTAACATCACAGATGATAACTTAATTGGGGAATTACCTAACAGTGTATGAAGGGGCAGTTGTCCAACATAAAGTCAGATCCTGGTACTGCTATATATGTATACCAAATTGCACTTTAATAATATACAGTGCAACTTTAACACAACTAGATGTATGCAATCAGTAAACATCATGAAATTCTGGTCCTACAAAATGCAGTCGTGGTTTATTAACCATTATGGAAGACAGAAAGTATAGGCATATCTAAAAAGGAGAGAATTTATATGCATTTAATGATTCAGCTGGGCCTGATAAACTGCTAATTATTAAAATATTATCCTTCCCCTACTCATGATCGTGAGTGCAGGGTACGAATGGACTGTTGGCAAGTGATAGTGTGCTCATCATCAGACAGTGATCTAATATTAAACAGTTGGGTAATCCCATTTATTTTGTTCGTATGCAATCTGGTCTATCCTAGCCTCTAAACTGGTAACATTCTTGTACTGTACCCCCTCCCCCACCCCAAGGAACCTCTCTTGGGTCACTGCCCTTCTCTTCCCAATCTACCTCAATGCAATTTGCTTAGCCAGTGTTTTCATCCGCTTGAATCTGTTTGATTCTGCATTCTTGGTGAACGTGTCCGGTGCCAAATTCTGCATATGAGTATGTCCTTGTAATATATTTAACTTCAATTTAATATTAAAATGAAAAAAGAGTATAGGTGAAGAAATCATATTAAAACTGTACAAAGGTAGCTTTTTCATGGGTTCTGAGTCAAAACCTCGATATATGGCAGATTTTAGCCATAATTTTCGATATTTGCATGATTGTTTGCCAAGCATTTGTATAGGTTCAAATGTTCTAAGAAAGGTTACTGTAAACAGTATTCATTTGATTATTTAAGTAAAATTAAACAGAATTCTGTGTTTCCTTCCGGCTATAAAAGTGAGTGACCAAAATAAGCATATTTTGGAACCATTTGTATCAAAGCTGTATATCAAAGGGATGTTTACATCTTTTGACACATGCATATAACTAGCATGATTGGAATAAATTTATATCTGTATGAACTACAGACCAATCAAATTGATCCGTCAAAACTCCTCTTTTGGTGACCTTTCATGTGTGTGGGAAGTCTTGATTGAACCTATTGTCAGAATGCAAATGTAGATAAAAGCATGTGGAAGAATCATGGTCTGTGCAAATTTTCTAATCGGAAAGTACACAAGAAGGACACGAGACGAAAAATAGTCTTCAGCGCACAATTGGAAAAAGTCCATGGCCACTGGGGAGACTGCCTGTATTTATGTTATGGGGTATACGTCAACCAGGGAGATGCACTTTAAATATAATCAACAAAACATAACCTCAACAAATAAACAAAATGGACATACACCATTTAGTGTACTGGTAATGGACGTAAAAACGCCCATGCAGACAGTAGGGGGGTACTGTCGCTAAAGAAACCGTACAATTAAATAATATCCCATCTATGGTTCAACTGTATTGTTCTGTAGAGCAATAAACTTCTCTGATTTCAAATTATTCACAAATGTGTTGTAATTATCCTTCTACTATCCTCCCATTTACAATTTTAAACATATTATCTTGCATGCGGATCACAAAATTATATTTTGCAACCTCAGAATCGAAAAGCCTCAATATAATATCCCGTAAATGGTAAAGATTACATGCATTCCAAGGAGATTTGCCTGGACCTGCCTCCGAAGAGGAGCTATTTCACTACAATATAAAGATTATGTTGAATATCTTTAGTTTCATCCTTGCAAAATGTGCAAAGATCCGAGTTCACAATGCCCATCCCAGCGAGTAATTTATTAACGGCAAGATTATCTATGAAGGATCTTAAATACCCGAGTCTGGTGGACGGTGATAATGTAAAAGAACTTAAATATATCTCACTCCAGTTCAGATCCCACTCATCAAACTCGAAAGCCCACTTCATTGCAGAAGATGGAGACTTAAAGAGGTTCTGGATACAGCTGTCGTGAATCATTTTTACAAACCTTTCTTTGATTTCTCAAGCTTTATAGTAAGAGTATCCATCTTGAAGACTTTCACCACAAATATCCCTATCCACCATTCTAACACTTCTTTTTCCAATAATTGTGGAGTGAGAAGTAGTCCATAAAGTTGGAATGCAAGTTATACTTGTCCTTGACATTGGAAAACGATAGAAAAGTTGCCATATCTCTGATAAGATATCTTTAAAATACTTTTGACCTTTTTCATACCAATCTTTCAAAGAGGTTGTTGATTCTAATTGCAGAATTATTCCACAAAATTTTTCGTTACGGATTAATGCTAGGAGAAACATAAACGACATTAAACTAAGATGTGACTACTTCAATGACGGAGCTATCATCGATATCTTTAAGGCAACCATCGCTTGGAATTAATAATGTTATGCCAGATTAGGTTACACCAAAAGGCTCAAGATGCTGCTCATAAAAGCATCATTCTTAACTCACCACAGACAAAATCGCCAATAGTTGTATTCCGACTTGCGTTATCTGGTTTGTTTGACCAAATAATTTTGTACACTGCATTCTTAAGTTGCTCTAAGAATTCATCTGGAGGGTTTTGGCAAAACTGAAAAGAAGAGGAAAATGAACTGAGAGAAACCTAGAGTTTTAAACATTCCTGATTTTTCCCAAACTCTTAAGAACATTTTAATCCTTCTGTAATTTCGGGACAAAATTGAGCTCAACCATATGTTTCAAATCTGGGGTAAATGGTCACCCCCAACAACTTAACAGGGCTAGATGCATATGTCAGTCGAGTGTTTGTTATATCTGAATAATAGATTATACAGTTTCTGTACAATCTATTTTATAACAGTTCTTATTTCATTTTCATTAACAGTTCAAATCAATATAATATCATACCATGCATGACTTCAGTTCCTACCTCTCTGCTAGATCTGAATCTCCCAAAGATATTTACATAATTCCAGTATTTTTCTGGGAATTTTGAACATTGCTCAATCATCATTTCTGATTGGCCATGAAGATGATAATACTTTAATACATGCAGTCTCAGAGTGTTACACATTACACCCCCTCCTCCTCCTCCTTCACATGGGTTTGCCCCTCTAAGCTTTGTCATAGTAATTGGCTTTCCTGGATATTTCCAATGTGTGTATGGCCCCCACATTGAGATCGTCCCTGAAATGACAAGCTTCTGGGAAGGAATGTGGTACGTACCTCTGTTTTCCATGTAACACTTTTGACACACATTTCCCTTCAGATTTTGTACAATAGGGGATTACAATTAATGTAAAATCATTGTAAAACATTGATATGAATATCAGTTAACTTCAAAATTATATTTATTATAACATCAAATTGATGCACCGTAGCACTGTTGTTTTATGAAAACATGACAGAGCAGTATGTTTTAATAACTATAATTCTCAATTCAGAATATATGTCAGGAAAAGAAGGTCCTGCAACAGAATTTTACCGCAGGGAATTTATACGGGCTCAGAGGTATCATTATGTGAAATGAAGATATGGCAAACCCTTTTTCTAGATGGAAAAGACATTAAATGTGTAGGCTACTATAGATACAACCTGGTGTCATATAATAGGCTTCTTAAAATGTTATCATAACTGAAGAGTTGATCTGAGGTTAAAGTAAAAAGTCAAAGTCAGTTCCATATACAAGTATGGGAACAAAGAAGGTGGAGGGGGCCTCGGGGGTGGGGATGGGGGGGGGGTTGAGGGTAGCAAAGGAAGTGGAAATGTCACCTTACATCCTTAATACTTTCAACCTAAAGTTTACACTTTTGACACAGCCACTGGATAACTAAATAATAACAATAATAAGGGAGTTAATAGACATGACCTAATTAACATATATCTAGGCTACAGTGTTTTATGACGAATATTGAGGACAACTTAGTAATCGTCAATCGTAAAGTCAAATTGATTTAATAATGACTTGATCTTGTTTCATGTTATTTAAGTAGTTCAAAACCAAATTCCTTTTCGTACTGCCACACAATTACACGTACAGTACTCGTATTTATCGTCGATACTGTATGGAATTATTTCAGTTTAATGGGTCTGCGCTTGTCATTTCGATACTTTAAAGGTCAAGTTTAAGTTCCGATGATTAATTTTGACTCTCTGTGTCCCTCCACGAACCCATCGGCGGGGGCAGTTCCGTACCAGCTTCGATATTCACTGTCGTCGTCTCGTCTTCGTACATCCTGCGTGAACCTCGATCCCTACATCCCCAACGATAAATAGGTAGGATAAAGTTTCTTCCACTGGTTGACTCCCAGATTGAAGAATAATAATGCACTAATATCCTAATTTGTGGGGGAGAGTCTCTTCACAGGGATTGTGTAAGGTATCAGTCTAGGTCTGGGTAACCGATACCGTTACTCCAACTGGCAACCAATGGATTATGGTTAAGATGCATGAACTTTCCACCAAGGGCTCGGCGTCCCGCCCTAGTTCTGTCACTCCTAACCTACATAGCTGGATGGTTTTTACTGTTAAATTGGGCTCGTGCTCTGGTTTCACCAATGATCCCCATGCTTTTATCAATACCGACCTCCTTTCGCCTGCTTGAAGACCCAGTTAAACTATCAATGCTCTAATTTTGGATCCCCTTGTTCTACTTTTTCTTTCATATCCAAATAAAAAAATTCCATATATCTTTAGTGGTCAAAACTTTTTTTTTCTTTTCACCCACGAATGTTTACTTTATGTGACCAGCCGACTCATTATAGGAAATGGAGACTTACTACGTATTCGTTCCTCTTTCATTTCGTATTTTCTTCTCTCTTTTCCGATGTTTACTGATAAAAGTACAGAAAGCGAAAGCAGCATTTATAATTCTGGGAAAAAGGATAAAAGGAAAGAATTGACTGTTCCAATTATAATCAATAGAAATAGGCCAATTGAATTTTTTTTTTCCCTTTGAATCACAGTTGTTCGTTTTTGTTGTGGTTTTTTGATTGTCATTGTTGTTACCCCCCACTCACATTGAAAGTCATCAAGTACTTAAAAAAAAGATCATAGGGGAGTGTTTTTCCTTTCTATACTTGCCGTTGCGCATTAATAGAAATTATTTCAAAGACGGTCTCCGTGAAAGATGCTCTCATATATATCTGTCTCTTCACGCAGTTTATCGCATCAAAAAGAGAATGTTTATTGGTGTGTGAAGAAAATATACCACAATTTTAATCTATTTTTTTCATCATAATTGAAAAGAGAAACAAAATTTTGAATTGGGTATGAGTAAAGCAGGCGTGAGCGTTTATTAAGTTTGTTTTAACTAAAATTTAAGAAAAGAATTCTTCAAGGAACAGTAAAGCTGAAGGCCGGTTTGTTAGTTTTTCCCAAAGTAAATTTTGAATTTGTGTCAGCGTTTGTATATATAACACTTGGAAAAGCACAAATTGATTTTATACACATCCCAATTAGGTCACAGATAAATTAGGTCACAATTATGTCATAAATAAACACTGTTGGATATTTTCCCTTAAATTTGGATTCAAGGGAATTATAAAAGGAGCAGCAAAAATCCCAAAAAAGAGATGCATTTATGGCGAATAGACCTTCTAAACACAGAGTTAGTAAAAAATCTGATTTCATCTGGGAGAAACCAATTAGGGTTTATGTCTTAATTTTAATACACCAGATCGAAGACTTGAGTAAGTCTGAACATGACTGAATAGCTTGTGATATGTCTTATATTATTGTGTCATTGTTATTGTGTTATTGTGTTAATTATTACATTATCTTATTTTGACACTTATTTTGGTTCTTCTAAATCATGCTGCTTGAATTTTTAAAGTGTCTAGTTTGCATGGTGAAGTAATGAAAGAACATCAGAAGAAAGAACAGTGACATATACATATATCCCCTTCCCTTCAGTGCCATTAGGGTATAAATCAAACATTGCACTTAATGGCAGTCAGCTGTCCCCTGATGTTGAAATCAAGTTTCAATGTTAACATTTGCTTTTCAAAATTAGTTCTTGGGGTGACTTGGTGTTAATTTTATTGTCACGGGCATATCAAGATGAGGCTGGTTATATACTTTTTTGAGGGTGTGTGGGGGGTGGGGCATTCCAGATACCTTTCTCTTACCTTTAATGGGACTTTGGGACATACTTTTTTCAATGATGAAACTAATCCTTTGCTCTTATATATTGTTTTATTATAGATGCCACATTCGCAAAGGCTTCAGTGGATGTTGTTAGGCTATTGCAATATTAAATATCTGTCTTTCCATGAAGGAATTAAAACATTCTCAGATCATTCAGGCTTTGTTCTGAAAACAATATTTTCAAACGTGTTTTCTCACTCTCTCTCCGCTGACCCAGCTAATAGATATATCTCAGACGCAAAATGTCAAAACTTGTTTGATTGACGTAGAAGGTTGTACCACTTTTATTCTGCTGTCCTCTCTGGTGCAGGTTTATGCCACAAAAATAAAATTGTACCTACTTTTATAATGGCAGTGTCCACTCGTTCTCAGAAATGTCGATCCTATGAATGAATTCAACTCTTGTATCCCCCTTCTCCTTTGGAATGTTCTGAATTCAGTTACCACGTAACGAGAGAGACGGCAGTCTAGTTGCCGATGACTACCTACTGAGATAGACAAAGAACATGAATGTTGATGTAAATCAAACCGTGAAAACCAAATCAGTATTGGTGGGTGATACATATAGCAAAACCACTTTTGAGAAATGATCTTTACAAACATTTGATTCTCATTTAACAGTCCAAAATGTTAATTTGGACTCCAGTGCATAAATTATCAAAGTAGAAGGAGTAAACAACCCATGTAGATTTGAAAAACTGGATCTCACACATTCAGGTAGCATGTGATTCTGTATTGAATGTATCAATGTATGGATGAACACTACTTGAGAAACAGAAGTGAAGACTTTAAGCAAGTCTAAATATGACAATTCACTATTGTCATTATTGTACTTGATTTTAAATGTTTGCTTTTATTCACTTCTTTTGTTTCTTGACTTTATAAACCTTATTTTGCTCTGTATGTTGGTGGTGACACTGTTTAGAGGCCGTCTGATTTGTTAATAAATTTAACTCTGCCAAAATATGCCAGAATATGACAGAACTATACTGTTGCCTGCGTTCTAGTACTCCAGCTTATTCTGCAAGTAGGATGAGGTTAGAGGCCATGTACATGCTGTTAGGATCAAAGCAGTGACAAAGCAGTTCAACTGGGCTGCTAGGTGACCATTTTGTATACATTCTTATCAGCTTCTTTGGCATATTTTGGGTCAATACAGATGAAGTTTTGAACATAATATATGATATATTAATTAATTAATACTGGCATTGCTTTCGTTAACAACACTGTTGTCACTTATCATAACAAAATATGAACATGCAACATTTAAAGACAAATGAAACTTAACAATTTCACCTCCTGATGACATCATTCAACAAATGGTATAAATTCCACTCTCTTGACTGTTATACCATGACATTCAAGACGATGGTTGTGCTAATTGAGTCAGTTCTCTCAAGAATAATACATTAACATCCATCAAAAGAAAAACAAAAATGTGAAAGATTCAGAAAATGTCATGTGTTGTAGTACATGATATTACATTACAATGTGAAAACCAAACTATAAGATGCATCAGTGGGCTGAAAAGTAATTATAAACAATATTAATGTACTATCACATATGAATAAAACATATATATAAGAATGCTAACCAGAGTCATCCTGTACTCTATGTGGATGCCAACAAAATACAGGTCTGTCAACAGTCACAGTTTAAAGGAATTGGTCACAACTTTATATCGACCCTCATGAATCAGGACCAAACGAGATGAATCAATTGATTTACACCTTTATGAAGGCCACGCCTATTTCAGATCTGTTTAAATAGAGTTTACCAGGTCAACCCAAGTGCTGGTGGTGATAGTTTTTGTGATGGAACACATAAGCTCAGTTCTCACCTCCACGTGGGGATCTTGTGCCTTGCCCTAGTTTTCCAGTCTTTCGCTAATAACCTACTTAAAAATCCAAATAAAGCCTGTGTTTAGTATGCTATAGTCTACTTTTTGTCCTAATTCAGATAGCTCAGGGATTGGTGTTGGCTGCTAAATAAACCTGACCTCAAAAAAGAAAGCACTGAAGTCTTATCTCGCCCTTCTCCAGCTTACTGATCTGCATAATAAACCTACTTTCTTTGTAGGAATTATGACAATAGTCCTATTTCCCTGTTTTAATTAGGATGTGATATGTTTCTTTGATCCAGTTATTCGTTGGTTCCCTAATTTACAGGGCAAATTGAGGTTGATTTTGCATTAACCTGTTCAAAGCCCCAGAACAAATTGCTTTCCTCAAACGCCAAAGTTTCTCTACAATTTTCATCTGAAAGTTGTCTGTGAAATTGGAAAATTTATAAATAATGAATTAGTTCTGTTTCAATCAGGTTTTCTTTTCTTTTCTTTTATTTCTCTTCTCTTCTTTTCTTTTCTATTCTTTTCTTTTCTTTTCTTTTCTATTCTTTTCTTTTCATTTCTATTGTTTTCTTTTCTTTTCTATTGTTTTCTTTCTTTATTATTTTTCTTATATTTAAAACTTGTTATTTTGTATCTTTTTTTATACTTTTTTAACACCCTCCTTTGATGTGTTAAAAATATGTGTGAAAGTAATAAAGTCAATATATTCAGTTGAAATGAAATCATGTGGAATTATATGAATAATTGTTAGGGTACGATATGATGCGAACACTATCATTAATATGCCTCCCTTTTATAACTCGGCCATGTTTAAATGTTTATGAAGAACACACATTTTTACAAAGCTATGTGTTATCTGGGTCGTAGTAATAAAGCAAGGTGCATAGGTTTGCATGTTTGACTGATTTTGTTGCCACAAGGCCAGCTCTTAGTTGGATCTTTAGCCAAAAGTGACTTACTTGCCAAATAGTTTGAACTGAGTTGAATACAGAGAAAATGTAGGTTTGTAATTTATCAACCAGTGTAACTTTTCCAATTGACTCCCACTATAAACACAAAAGAATAGTGTGTACGATGTCTTTGTTCTTTTTGTTCTTTTGTTCTTTTGTTCTGTTCTGGTCTATTCTACGACTACGTAGGAAACAGATTATACTCGGTCTGCATGACTGATTTAGAAAAAGGTTTAAAGTTTCAAGAGATGGAAGAAAAATGTTGGATTCACTAAGATATATCCTTCACCTCTAACTTATATGTCTCTATAAATTTCTACAAAATCTAGGATTGTATAATTTGGAGCTTCCAGATGTTTGGATTTCTAATATAAACCGGTTTTGATTACTCTAGACGTACGCTACAAACACCCGTCAACCAATCGACGCTAGTGTTCTATCTCAGTATCCTGATCGGTATACGTGACCGATTGGGACATAATCTGGACCCACTTATGGCCCCCAAATGTTTCTTTTGCCTTGTTGCTTCATCCGTTAAGCATGTGCAAGGGATTCTACACAGTGGTTCACACGCAGCCCTGTCCCCTCCCCTTAAATATCCCAAACAGATCATTGTTGGCAATTTAATGTAGCTGCAATCTCAACACAGAGAGATTTTGTAGGGTTTTATTGTTATTTATTTACTTTCATTTGAATAACAAAAACCTGCTGCAATTGGAAACATGTTTAGAAAGTTGGAGAACTGATAGAGAATAATTATTTATAGATACACTTCTTTGATAAGCATTGTACAAGCACTTACCTTAGAGACAGATTCACATTTGATTTTTTTTTTTTTAAATCTCAAAAATGAAAACATGTGGGTTATATATATATTTTGTTTATCAGCTACCTTCCAGATTGTCTCCATAAATTGGTCTACTTGTCTCCATCTGCCCTCTCTCTCTCTGTTTTGATCTCTTTGACGAAAAATAATAACAGATATTAATAGTTTTATCAAGTAGGTATTCCTATTTTTGCTCTTAACATGTATTTGAAGCAACAACAACAAAAAATAGGCAAGAAATTGGTACAAAACAAGTCTATAAAGTTTCCAAAAGTGGACGAAATAAAAATAGGTGTAAAGTTCTCTTTATATTTTGACAAAAGCTATTTTAAAATGATTTACTATTTTATTAGTGTTGGGGTACGGTTTTAATTTGTTTGGATGAGAAGATCTGTAAGGGACTGTAACATCATCCAGATTTTCATTGTAGTTAGATTTTTACTGGAGCATCCAACGACCATCCTCCATCGGATCTCTGGGAGGTTGCAAGAAGATCGTTTGAAGTGGTCGTGGGTGATTATCCTCCAGTCTCGAGAGTACTCTAACTTGTTTTCTTCCTTGTTCGAGTGCTTCTTCGAATTACACATTGAAGTGCGGCTTGTTAACCCCTTCACTACCTGGGGCAGTGAAGGTATGGGCAAATTCATTGCACTTGAATGCTTTTGGAGACCTCATTTAATGAGATACCTAGTCCAATTTGTCCTTATTGTGGTATAGATAAATAGAACTAAACCCAATTTCCAGCATGAATGGCTTCCAAAACCCAATTTTTGCCCTCATTTACTCCTTATTAGTCATTGTGACCTCTTTTTAAGAATTCCACTTCTACCTAGTACGCCGTCATCAAAAGCTGTTCTAATTTCAAGGGGCTTTACACCTTTCTGCACATGCTCAGTGAGAGCCATCGCTCTCTTCACACCTTGCCCAAAAAGAAACATGATTAGCTGTCCGGCCTTTTTGTTGCGGCTAAATTCCCCTTCCAGCTATTGCAGTAAGAGGACAGAAATGAACCCAAGAGATCAATCCCTTGTTCTTTAGGAAACGAAGCGACCTAATGAGTATTGATAGTAATTTACAACCATTTTCTTTCAAAATAAGTCTCGTCATTTCACCCCTTTTCTTTTTTTCTAAGGTCTGATGAAATCGCTTACATAATTGGTATAAATGATTGAGTATTTTTGGAAAATAGGACAGGCAAAATGCAAAGGTAAATAGCGTCGTCGGCACAGCATCCTTTTTTGTTCTTTTTTTTTAATTTTTTTTTTTTTATTCCTTCTCTCTTGTACATTGCTCTGCGGCATGCAAAACCAATCGCAAGCACGACCTATTGATAGAATCTGATGGAGGGAAAAAATTAAGGTTTTTAGAGCTCAATAAATACTTAATTCAAAGGACTCTAATTGTAGATCTTCCTTTACAAAGGAAAA